>NW_027327981.1:900000-1145242 GCF_047675955.1 Chlorocebus sabaeus
CCCATAGAGTGCTATGGTGAAAAAGGAAATATCTTCCGTTCAAAACTGGAAAGAAGCTTTCTGAGAAACTGCTCTGTGTTCTGTAAATTCATCTCACAGAGTTACATCTTTCCCTTCAAGAAGCCTTTCGCTAAGGCTGTTCTTTTGGAATTGGCAAAGGGATATGTGGAAGCCCATAGAGGGCTATGGTGAAAAAGGAAATATCTTCCGTTCAAAACTGGAAAGAAGC
Organism: Chlorocebus sabaeus; assembly: GCF_047675955.1. Classification (NCBI taxonomy): domain Eukaryota; kingdom Metazoa; phylum Chordata; class Mammalia; order Primates; family Cercopithecidae; genus Chlorocebus; species Chlorocebus sabaeus. Next base: position 900,230 of record NW_027327981.1, read on the forward strand.
TTTCTGAGAAACTGCTCTGTGTTCTCTTAATTCATCTCACAGAGTTAAATCTTTCCCTTCAAGAGGCCTTTCGCTAAGGCTGTTCTTGTGGAATTGGCAAAGGGATATTTGGAAGCCCATAGAGGGCTATGGTGAAAAAGGAAATATCTTCCATTGAAAACTGGAAAGAAGCTTTCTGAGAAACTGCTCTGTGTTCTGTTAATTCATCTCACAGAGTTACATCTTTCCCTTCAAGAAGCCTTTCGCTAAGGCTGTTCTTGTGGAATTGGAAAAGGGATATTTGGAAGCCCATAGAGGGCTATGGTGAAAAAGGAAATATCTTCCGTTCAAAACTGGAAAGAATCTTTCTGAGAAACTGCTCTGTGTTCTGTTAATTCATCTCACAGAGTTACATCTTTCTCTTCAAGAAGCCATTCGCTAAGGCTGTTCTTGTGGAATTGGCAAAGGGATATTTGGAAGTCCATAGAGGACTATGGTGAAAAAGGAAATATCTTCCGTTCAAAACTGGAAAGAACCTTTCTGAGAAACTGCTCTGTGTTCTGTTAATTCATCTCACAGAGTTACATCTTTCCCTTCAGGAAGTCTTTCGCTAAGGTCGTTCTTGTGGAATTGGCAAAGGGATATTTGGAAGCCATAGATGGCTATGGTGAAAAAGGAAATATCTTCCGTTCAAAACTGGAAAGAAGCTTTCTGAGAAACTGCTCTGTGTTCTGTTAATTCATCTCACAGAGTTACATCGTTCCCTTCAAGAAGCCTTTCGCTAAGGCTGTTCTTGTGGAATTGGCAAAGGGATATTTGGAAGCCCATAGAGGGCTATGGTGAAAAAGGAAATATCTTCCGTTCAAAACTGGAAAGAAGCTTTCTGAGAAACTGCTCTGTGTTCTGTTAATTCATCTCACAGAGTTACATCTTTCCCTTCAAGAAGCCTTTCGCTAAGGCTGTTCTTGTGGAATTGGCAAAGGGATATTTGGAAGCCCATAGAGGGCAATGGTGAAAAAGGCAATATCTTCCGTTCAAAACTGGAAAGAAGCTTTCTGAGAAACTGCTCTGTGTTCTGTTAATTCATCTCACAGAGTTACATCTTTCCCTTCAAGAAGCCTTTCGCTAAGGCTGTTCTTGTGCAATTGGCAAAGGGATATTTGGAAGCCCATAGAGGGCAATGGTGAAAAAGGCAATATCTTCCGTTCAAAACTGGAAAGAAGCTTTCTGAGAAACTGCTCTGTGTTCTGTTTATTCATCTCACAGAGTTACATCTTTCCCTTCAAGAAGCCTTTCGCTAAGGTGTTCTTGTGCAATTGGCAAAGGGATATTTGGAAGCCCATAGAGGGCTATGTTGAAAAAGGAAATATCTTCCGTTCAAAACTGGAAAGAAGCTTTCTGAGAAACTGCTCTGTGTTCTGTTAATTCATCTCACAGAGTTACATCTTTCCCTTCAAGAAGCCTTTCGCTAAGGCTGTTCTTGTGGAATTGGCAAAGGGATATTTGGAAGCCCATAGAGGGCTATGGTGAAAAAGGAAATATCTTCCGTTCAAAACTGGAAAGAAGTTTTCTGAGAAACTGCTCTGTGTTCTGTTAATTCCTCTCACAGAGTTACATCTTTCCCTTCAAGAAGCCTTTCGCTAAGGCTGTTCTTGTGGAATTGGCAAAGGGATATTTGGAAGCCCATAGAGGGCTATGATGAAAAAGGAAATATCTTCCGTTCAAAACTGGAAAGAGTCTTTCTGAGAACCTGCTCTGTGTTCTGTTAATTCATCTCACAGAGTTACATCTTTCCCTTCAAGAAGCCTTTCGCTAAGGCTGTTCTTGTGGAATTGGCAAAGGGATATTTGGAAGCCCATAGAGGGCTACGGGGAAAAAGGAAATATCTTCTGTTCAAAACTGGAAAGAATGTTTCTGAGAAACTGCTCTGTGTTCTGTTAATTCATCTCACAGAGTTACATCTTTCCCTTCAAGAAGCCTTTCGCTAAGGCTCTTCTTGTGTAATTGGCAAAGGGATATTTGGAAGCCCATAGAGGGCTATGGTGAAAAAGGAAATATCTTCCGTTCAAAACTGGAAAGAAGCTTTCTGAGAAACTGCTCTGTGTTCTGTAAATTCATCTCACAGAGTTACATCTTTCCCTTCAAGAAGCCTTTCGCTAAGGCTGTTCTTGTGGAATTGGCAAAGGGATATTTGGAAGCCCATAGAGGGCTATGGTGAAAAAGGAAATATCTTCCGTTCAAAACTGGAAGGAAGCTTTCTGAGAAACTGCTCTGTGTTCAGTTAATTCATCTCACAGAGTTACATCTTTCCCTTCAAGAAGCCTTTCGCTAAGGCTGTTCTTGTGGAATTGGCAAAGGGATATTTGGAAGCCCATAGAGGGCTATGGTGAAAAAGGAAATATCTTCCGTTCAAAACTGGAAAGAAGCTTTCTGAGAAACTGCTCTGTGTTCTGTTAATTCATCTCACAGAGTTACATCTTTCCCTTCAAGAAGCCTTTCGCTAAGGCTGTTCTTGTGGAATTGGCAAAGGGATATTTGGAGGCCCATAGAGTGCTATGATGAAAAAGGAAATATCTTCCGTTCAAAACTGGAAAGAAGCTTTCAGAGAAACTGCTCTGTGTTCTGTAAATTCATCTCACAGAGTTACATCTTTCCCTTCAAGAAGCCTTTCGCTAAGGCTGTTCTTGTGGAATTGGCGAAGGGATATGTGAAAGCCCATAGAGGGCTATGGTGAAAAAGGAAATATCTTCCGTTCAAAACTGGAAAGAAGCTTTCTGAGAAACTGCTCTGTGTTCTGTTAATTCATCTCACAGAGTTAAATCTTTCCCTTCAAGAGGCCTTTCGCTAAGGCTGTTCTTGTGGAATTGGCAAAGGGATATTTGGAAGCCCATAGAGGGCTATGGTGAAAAAGGAAATATCTTCCGTTGAAAACTGGAAAGAAGCTTTCTGAGAAACTGCTCTGTGTTCTGTTAATTCATCTCACAGAGTTACATCTTTCCCTTCAAGAATCCTTTCGCTAAGGCTGTTCTTGTGGAATTGGCAAAGGGATATTTGGAAGCCCATAGAGGGCTATGGTGAAAAAGGAAATATCTTCCGTTCAAAATTGGAAAGAAGCTTTCTGAGAAACTGCTCTGTGTTCACTTAATTCATCCCACAGAGTTACATCTTTCCCTTCAAGAAGCCTTTCGCTAAGGCTGTTCTTGTGGAATTGGCAAAGGGATATTTGGAAGACCTTAGAGGTCTATGGTGAAAAAGGAATTATCTTCCGTTCAAACCTGGAAAGAAGCTTTGTGAGAAACTGTTCTATGTTCTGTTAATTCATCTCACAGAGTTACATCTTTCCCTTCAAGAAGCCTTTCGCTAAGGCTGTTCTTGTGGAATTGGCAAAGGGATATTTGGGAGCCCATAGAGGGCTATGGTGAAAAAGGAAATAGCTTCCGTTCAAAACTGGAAAGAAGCTTTCTGAGAAACTGCTCTGTGTTCTGTAAATTCATCTCACAGAGTTACATCTTTCCCTTCAAGAAGCTTTTCGCTAAGGCTGTTCTTGTGGAATTTGCAAAGGGATATTTGGAAGCCCCTAGAGGGCTATGGTGAAAAAGGAAATATCTTCCGTTCAAAACTGGAAAGAACCTTTCTGAGAAACTACTCTGTGTTCTGTTAATTCATCTCACAGAGTTACATCTTTCCCTTCAAGAAGCCTTTCGCTAAGGCTGTTCTTGTGCAATTGGGAAAGGGATATTTGGAAGCCCATAGAGGGCTATGGTGAAAAAGGAAATATCTTCCGTTCAAAACTGGAAAGAAGCTTTCTGAGAAGCTGCTATGTGTTCTGTTAATTCATCTCACAGAGTTACATCTTTCCCCTCAAGAAGCCTTTCGCTAAGGCTGTACTTGTGGAATTGGCAAAGGGATATTTGGAAGCCCATAGAGGGCTATGGTGAAAAAGGAAATAGCTTCCGTTCAAAACTGGAAAGAAGCTTTCTGAGAAACTGCTCTGTGTTCCGTAAATTCATCTCACAGAGTTACATCTTTCCCTTCAAGAAGCCTTTCGCTAAGGCTGTTCTTGTGGAATTGGCAAAGGGATATTTGGAAGCCTATAGAGGGCTACGGAGAAAAAGGAAATATCTTCCGTTCAAAACTGGAAACAAGCTTTCGGAGAAACTGCTCTGGTTCTGTTAATTCATCTCACAGAGTTACATCTTTCCCTTCAAGAAGCCTTTCGCTAAGGCTGTTCTTGTGGAATTGGCATAGGGATATTTGGAAGCCCATAGAGGGCTATGGTGAAAAAGGAAATATCTTCCGTTCAAAACTGGAAAGAAGCTTTCTGAGAAACTCCTCTGTGATCTGTTAATTCATCTCACAGAGTTACATCTTTCCCTTCAAGAAGCCTTTCGCTAAGGCTGTTCTTGTGAAATTGGCAAAGGGATATTTGGAAGCCCATAGAGGGCTATGGTGAAAAAGGAAATATCTTCCGTTCAAAACTGGAAAGAAGCTTTCTGAGAAACTGCTCTGTGTTCTGTTAATTCATCTCACAGAGTTACATCTTTCCCTTCAAGAAGCCTTTCGCTAAGGCTGTTCTTGTGGAATTGGCAAAGGGATATTTGGAAGCCCATAGAGGGCTATGGTGAAAAAGGAAATATCTTCCGTTCAAAACTGCAAAGAAGCTTTCTGAGAAACTGCTCTGTGTACTGTTAATTCATCTCACAGAGTTACATCTTTCCCTTCAAGAAGCCTTTCGCTAAGGCTGTTCTTGTGCAATTGGCAAAGGGATATTTGGAAGCCCATAGAGGGCTATGGTGAAAAAGGAAATATCTTCCGTTCAAAACTGCAAAGAAGCTTTCTGAGAAACTGCTCTGTGTTCTGTTAATTCATCTCACAGAGTTACATCTTTCCCTTCAAGAAGCCTTTCGCTAAGGCTGTTCTTGTGGAATTGGCAAAGGGATATTTGGAAGCCCATAGAGGGCTATGGTGAAAAAGGAAATAAATTCCGTTGAAAACTGGAAAGAAGCTTTCTGAGAAACTGCTCTGTGTTCTGTAAATTCATCTCACAGAGTTACATCTTTCACTTCAAGAAGTCTTTCGCTAAGTCTGTTCTTGTGGAATTGGGAAAGGGATATTTGGAAGCCCATAGAGGGCTATGGTGAAAAAGGAAATATCTTCCGTTCAAAACTGGAAACAAGCTTTCTGAGAAACTGCTCGGTGATCTGTTAATTCATCTCACAGAGTTACATCTTTCCCTTCAAGAAGCCTTTCGCTAGGGCTGTTCTTGTGGAATTGGCAAAGGGATATTTGGAAGCCCATAGAGGGCTATGGCGAAAAAGAAAATATCTTCCGTTCAAAACTGGAAAGAAGCTTTCTGAGAAACTGCTCGGTGTTCTGTTAATTCATCTCCCAGAGTTACATCTTTCCCTTCAAGAAGCCTTTCGCTAAGGCTGTTCTTGTGGAATTGGCAAAGGGATATTTGGAAGCCCATAGAGGGCTATGGTGAAAAAGGAAATATCTTCCGTTCAAAACTGCAAAGAAGCTTTCTGAGAAACTGCTCTGTGTTCTGTTAATTCATCTCACAGAGTTACATCTTTCCCTTCAAGAAGCCTTTCGCTAAGGCTGTTCTTGTGCAATTGGCAAAGGGATATTTGGAAGCCCATAGAGGGCTATGGTGAAAAAGGAAATATCTTCCGTTGAAAACTGAAAGCAAGCCTTCTGAGAAACTGCTCTGTGTTCTGTTAATACATCTCAGAGAGTTACATCTTTCCCTTCAGGAAGCCTTTCGCTAAGGCTGTTCTTGTGGAATTGGCAAAGGGATATTTGGAAGCCCATAGAGGGCTATGGTGAAAAAGGAAATATCTTCCGTTCAAAACTGGAAACAAGCTTTTGAGAAACTGCTCTGTGTTCTGTTAATTCATCTCACAGAGTTACATCTTTCCCTTCAAGAAGCCTTTCGCTAAGGCTGTTCTTGTGCAATTGGCAAAGGGATATTTGGAAGCCCATAAAGGGCTATGGTGAAAAAGGAAATATCTTCCGTTGAAAACTGGAAAGAAGCTTTCTGAGAAACTGCTCTGTGTTCTGTTAATTCATCTCACAGAGTTACATCTTTCCCTTCAAGAAGCCTTTCGCTAAGGCTGTTCTTGTGGAATTGGCAAAGGGATATTTGGAAGCCCGGAGAGGGCTATGGTGAAAAAGGAAATATCTTCCGTTCAAAACTGGAAAGAAGCTTTCTGAGAAACTGCTCTGTTTTCTGTTAATTCATCTCACAGAGTTACATCTTTCCCTTCAAGAAGCCTTTCGCTAAGGCTGTTCTTGTGGAATTGGCAAAGGGATATTTGGAAGCCCATAGAGGGCTATGGTGAAAAAGGAAATATCTTCCGTTCAAAACTGGAAAGAAGCTTTTTGAGAAACTGCTCGGTGTTCAGTTAATTCATCTCACAGAGTTACATCTTTCCCTTCAAGAAGCCTTTCGCTAAGGCTGTTCTTTTGGAATTGGCAAAGGGATATTTGGAAGCCCATAGAGGGCTATGGTGAAAAAGGAAATATCTTCCGTTCAAAACTGGAAAGAAGCTTTCTGAGAAACTGATCTGTGTTCTGTAAATTCATCTCACAGAGTTACATCTTTCCCTTCCAGAAGCCTTTCGCTAAGGCTGTTCTTGTGGAATTGGCAAAGGGATATTTGGAAGCCCATAGAGGGCTATGGTGAAAAAGGAAATATGTTCCGTTCAAAACTGGAAAGAAGCTTTCTGAGAAACTGCTCTGTGTTCTGTTAATTCATCTCACAGAGTTACATCTTTCCCTTCAAGAAGCCTTTCGCTAAGGCTGTTCTTCTGGAATTGGTAAAGGGATATTTGGAAGCCCTTAGAGGGCTATGGTGAAAAAGGAAATATCTTCCGTTGAAAACTGAAAACAAGCCTTCTGAGAAACTGCTCTGTGTTCTGTTAATTCATCTCACAGAGTTACATCTTTCCCTTCAAGAAGCCTTTCGCTAAGGCTGTTCTTGTGGAATTGGGAAAGGGATATTTGGAAGCCCATAGAGGGCTACGGGGAAAAAAGGAAATATCTTCTGTTCAAAACTGGAAAGAATCTTTCTGAGAAACTGCTCTGTGTTCTGTTAATTCATCTCACAGAGTTACATCTTTCCCTTCAAGAAGCCTTTCGCTAAGGCTCTTCTTGTGGAATTGGCAAAGGGATATTTGGAAGCCCATAGAGGGCTATGGTGAAAAAGGAAATATCTTCCGTTCAAAACTGGAAAGAAGCTTTCTGAGAAACTGCTCTGTGTTCTGTAAATTCATCTCACAGAGTTACATCTTTCCCTTCAAGAAGCCTTTCGCTAAGGCTGTTCTTGTGGAATTGGCAAAGGGATATTTGGAAGCCCATAGAGGGCTATGGTGAAAAAGGAAATATCTTCCGTTCAAAATTGGAAAGAAGCTTTCTGAGAAACTGCTCTGTGTTCACTTAATTCATCTCACAGAGTTACATCTTTCCCTTCAAGAAGCCTTTCGCTAAGGCTGTTCTTGTGGAATTGGCAAAGGGATATTTGGAAGACCTTAGAGGGCTATGGTGAAAAAGGAATTATCTTCCGTTCAAACCTGGAAAGAAGCTTTGTGAGAAACTGTTCTATGTTCTGTTAATTCATCTCACAGAGTTACATCTTTCCCTTCAAGAAGCCTTTCACTAAGGCTGTTCTTGTGGAATTGTCAAAGGGATATTTGGAAGCCCATAGAGGGCTATGGTGAAAAAGGAAATAGCTTCCGTTCAAAACTGGAAAGAAGCTTTCTGAGAAACTGCTCTGTGTTCTGTAAATTCATCTCACAGAGTTACATCTTTCCCTTCAAGAAGCCTTTCGCTAAGGCTGTTCTTGTGGAATTTGCAAAGGGATATTTGGAAGCCACTAGAGGGCTATGGTGAAAAAGGAAATATCTTCCGTTCAAAACTGGAAAGAACCTTTCTGAGAAACTACTCTGTGTTCTGTTAATTCATCTCACAGAGTTACATCTTTCCCTTCAAGAAGCCTTTCGCTAAGGCTGTTCTTGTGCAATTGGGAAAGGGATATTTGGAAGCCCATAGAGGGCTATGGTGAAAAAGGAAATATCTTCCGTTCAAAACTGGAAAGAAGCTTTCTGAGAAGCTGCTCTGTGTTCTGTTAATTCATGTCACAGAGTTACATCTTTCCCTTCAAGAAGCCTTTTGCTAAGGCTGTACTTGTGGAATTGGCAAAGGGATATTTGGAAGCCCATAGAGGGCTATGGTGAAAAAGGAAATTGCTTCCGTTCAAAACTGGAAAGAAGCTTTCTGAGAAACTGCTCTGTGTTCCGTAAATTCATCTCACAGAGTTACATCTTGCCCTTCAAGAAGCCTTTCGCTAAGGCTATTCATGTGGAATTGGCAAAGGGATATTTGGAAGCCTATAGAGGGCTATGGAGAAAAAGGAAATATCTTCCGTTCAAAACTGTAAACAAGCTTTCGGAGAAACTGCTCTGGTTCTGTTAATTCATCTCACAGAGTTACATCTTTCCCTTCAAGAAGCCTTTCGCTAAGGCTGTTCTTGTGGAATTGGCATAGGGATATTTGGAAGCCCATAGAGGGCTATGGTGAAAAAGGAAATATCTTCCGTTCAAAACTGGAAACAAGCTTTCTGAGAAACTGCTCTGTGATCTCTTAATTCATCTCACAGATTTACATCTTTCCCTTCAAGAAGCCTTTCGCTAGGGCTGTTCTTGTGGAATTGGCAAAGGGATATTTGGAAGCCCATAGAGGGCTATGGTGAAAAAGGAAATATCTTCCGTTCAAAACTGGAAAGAAGCTTTCTGAGAAACTGCTCTGTGTTCTGTTAATTCATCTCACAGAGTTACATCTTTCCCTTCAAGAAGCCTTTCGCTAAGGCTGTTCTTGTGGAATTGGCAAAGGGATATTTGGAAGCCCATAGAGGGCTATGGTGAAAAAGGAAATATCTTCCGTTCAAAACTGCAAAGAAGCTTTCTGAGAAACTGCTCTGTGTTCTGTTAATTCATCTCACAGAGTTACATCTTTCCCTTCAAGAAGCCTTTCGCTAGGGCTGTTCTTGTGCAATTGGCAAAGGGATATTTGGAAGCCCATAGAGGGCTATGGTGAAAAAGGAAATATCTTCCGTTGAACACTGAAAACAAGCGTTCTGAGAAACTGCTCTGTGTTCTGTTAATACATCTCACAGAGTTACATCTTTCCCTTCAGGAAGCCTTTCGCTAAGGCTGTTCTTGTGGAATTGGCAAAGGGATATTTGGAAGCCCATAGAGGGCTATGGTGAAAAAGGAAATATCTTCCGTTCAAAACTGGAAAGAAGCTTTCTGAGAAACTGCTCTGTGTTCTGTTAATTCATCTCACAGAGTTACATCTTTCCCTTCAAGAAGCCTTTCGCTAAGGCTGTTCTTGTTGAATTGGAAAAGGGATATTTGGAAGCCCATAGAGGGCTATGGTGAAAAAGGAAATATCTTCCGTTCAAAACTGGAAAGAAGCTTTCTGAGAAACTGCTCTGTGTTCTGTTAATTCATCTCACAGAGTTACATCTTTCCCTACAAGAAGCCTTTCGCTAAGGCTGTTCTTGTGGAATTGGCAAAGGGATATTTGGAAGCCCAGAGAGGGTTATGCTGAAAAAGGAAATATCTTCCGTTCAAAACTGGAAAGAAGCTTTCTGAGAAACTGCTCTGTGTTCTGTTAATTCATCTCACAGAGTTACATCTTTCCCTTCAAGAAGCCTTTCGCTAAGGCTGTTCTTGTGGAAATGGCAAAGGGATATTTGGAAGCCCATAGAGGGCTAAGGTGAAAAAGGTAATATCTTCCGTTCAAAACTGGAAAGAAGCTTTCTGAGAAACTGCTCTGTGTTCTGTTAATTCATCTCCCAGAGTTACATCTTTCCCTTCAAGAAGCCTTTCGCTAAGGCTGTTCTTGTGGAATTGGTAAAGGGATATTTGGAAGCCCATAGAGGGCTATGGTGAAAAAGGAAATATCTTCCGTTGAAAACTGAAAACAAGCCTTCTGAGAAACTGCTCTGTGTTCTGTTATTTCATCTCACAGAGTTACATCTTTCCCTTCAAGAAGCCTTTCGCTAAGGCTGTTCTTGTGGAATTGGCAAAGGGATATTTGGAAGCCCATAGAGGGCTATGGTGAAAAAGGAAATATCTTCCGTTCAAAACTGGAAAGAAGCTTTCTGAGAAACTGCTCTGTGTTCTGTTAATTCATCTCACAGAGTTAAATCTTTCCCTTCAAGAGGCCTTTCGCTAAGGCTGTTCTTGTGGAATTGGCAAAGGGATATTTGGAAGCCCATAGAGGGCTATGGTGAAAAAGGAAATATCTTCCATTGAAAACTGGAAAGAAGCTTTCTGAGAAACTGCTCTGTGTTCTGTAAATTCATCTCACAGAGTTACATCTTTCCCTTCAAGAAGCCTTTCGCTAAGGCTGTTCTTGTGGAATTGGCAAAGGGATATTTGGAAGCCCATAGAGGGCTATGGTGAAAAAGGAAATACCTTCCGTTCAAAATTGGAAAGAAGCTTTCTGAGAAACTGCTCTGTGTTCTCTTAATTCATCTCATAGCGTTACATGTTTCCCTTCAAGAAGCCTTTCGCTAAGGCTGTTCTTGTGGAATTGGCAAAGGGATATTTGGAAGCCCTTAGAGGGCTAAGGTGAAAAAGGAAATATCTTCCGTTCAAACCTGGAAAGAAGCTTTGTGAGAAACTGTTCTATGTTCTGTTAATTCATCTCACAGAGTTACATCTTTCCCTTCAAGAAGCCTTTCGCTAAGGCTGTTCTTGTGGAATTGGCAAAGGGATATTTGGAAGCCCATAGAGGGCTATGGTGAAAAAGGAAATATCTTCCGATCAAAACTGGATTGAAGCTTTCAGAGAAACTGCTCTGTGTTCTGTTAATTCATCTCACAGAGTTACATCTTTCCCTTCAAGAAGCCTTTCGCTAAGGCTGTTCTTGTGCAATTGGCAAAGGGATATTTGGAAGCCCATAGAGGGCTATGGTGAAAAAGGAAATATCTTCCGTTCAAAACTGGAAAGAAGCTTTCTGAGAAACTGCTCGGTGTTCAGTTAATTCATCTCACAGAGTTACATCTTTCCCTTCAAGAAGCCTTTCGCTAAGGCTGTTCTTGTGGAATTGGTAAAGGGATATTTGGAAGCCCATAGAGGGCTATGGTGAAAAAGGAAATATCTTCCGTTGAAAACTGAAAACAAGCCTTCTGAGAAACTGCTCTGTGTTCTGTTAATTCATCTCACAGAGTTACATCTTTCCCTTCAACAAGCCTTTCGCTAAGGCTGTTCATGTGGAATTGGCAAAGGGATATTTGGAAGCCCATAGAGGGCTATGGTGAAAAAGGAAATCTCTTCCGTTCAAAACTGGAAAGAATCATTCTGAGAAACGCCTCTGTGTTCTGTTAATTCATCTCACAGAGTTACATCTTTCCCTTCAAGAAGCCTTTCGCTAAGGCTGTTCTTGTGGAATTGGCAAAGGGATATTTGGAAGCCCATAGTGGGCTATGGTGAAAAAGGAAATATCTTCCGTTCAAAACAGGAAAGAAGCTTTCTGAGAATCTGCTCGGTTTTCAGTTAATTCATCTCACAGAGTTACATCTTTCCCTTCAAGAAGCCTTTCGCTAAGGCTGTTCTTGTGGAATTGGGAAAGGGATATTTGGAAGCCCATAGAGGGCTATGGTGAAAAAGGAAATATCTTCCGTTCAAAACTGGAAAGAACCTTTCTGAGAAACTACTCTGTGTTCTGTTAATTCATCTCACAGAGTTACATCTTTCCCTTCAAGAAGCCTTTCGCTAAGGCTGTTCTTGTGCATTTGGCAAAGGGATATTTGGAAGCCCATAGAGGGCTATGGTGAAAAAGGAAATATCTTCCGTTCAAAACTGGAAAGAAGCTTTCTGAGAAGCTGCTCTGTGTTCTGTTAATTCATCTCACAGAGTTACATCTTTCCCTTCAAGAAGCCTTTCGCTAAGGCTGTACTTGTGGAATTGGCAAAGGGATATTTGGAAGCCCATAGAGGGCTATGGTGATAAAGGAAATAGCTTCCGTTCAAAACTGGAAAGAAGCTTTCTGAGAAACTGCTCTGTGTTCCGTAAATTCATCTCACATAGTTACATCTTTCCCTTCAAGAAGCCTTTCGCTAAGGCTGTTCTTGTGGAATTGGCAAAGGGATATTTGGAAGCCTATAGAGGGCTATGGTGAAAAAGGAAATATCTTCCGTTCAAAACTGGAAACAAGCTTTCTGAGAAACTGCTCTGTGTTCTGTTAATTCATCTCACAGAGTTAGATCTTTCCCTTCAAGAAGCCTTTCGCTAAGGCTGTTCTTGTCGATTGGCATAGGGATATTTGGAAGCCCATAGAGGGCTATGGTGAAAAAGGAAATATCTTCCGTTCAAAACTGGAAACAACCTTTCTGAGAAACTGCTCCGTGATCTGTTAATTCATCTCACAGAGTTACATCTTTCCCTTCAAGAAGCCTTTCGCTAGGGCTGTTCTGGTGGAATTGGCAAAGGGATATTTGGAAGCCCATAGAGGGCTATGGTGAAAAAGGAAATATCTTCCGTTCAAAATTGGAAAGAAGCTTTCTGAGAAACTGCTCTGTGTTCACTTAATTCATCTCACAGAGTTACATCTTTCCCTTCAAGAAGCCTTTCGCTAAGGCTGTTCTTGTGGAATTGGCAAAGGGATATTTGTAAGACCTTAGAGGGCTATGGTGAAAAAGGAATTATCTTCCGTTCAAACCTGGAAAGAAGCTTTGTGAGAAACTGTTCTATGTTCTGTTAATTTATCTCACAGAGTTACATCTTTCCCTTCAAGAAGCCTTTCGCTAAGGCTGTTCTTGTGGAATTGGCAAAGGGATATTTGGAAGCCCATAGAGGGCTATGGTGAAAAAGGAAATAGCTTCCGTTCAAAACTGGAAAGAAGCTTTCTGAGAAACTGCTCTGTGTTCTGTAAATTCCTCTCACAGAGTTACATCTTTCCCTTCAAGAAGCCTTTCGCTAAGGCTGTTCTTGTGGAATTTGCAAAGGGATATTTGGAAGCCCCTAGAGGGCTATGGTGAAAAAGGAAATATCTTCCGTTCAAAACTGGAAAGAACCTTTCTGAGAAACTACTCTGTGTTCTGTTAATTCATCTCACAGAGTTACATCTTTCCCTTCAAGAAGCCTTTCGCTAAGGCTGTTCTTGTGCAATTGGGAAAGGGATATTTGGAAGCCCATAGAGGGCTATGGTGAAAAAGGAAATATCTTCCGTTCAAAACTGGAAAGAAGCTTTCTGAGAAGCTGCTCTGTGTTCTGTTAATTCATCTCACAGAGTTACATCTTTCCCTTCAAGAAGCCTTTCGCTAAGGCTGTACTTGTGGAATTGGCAAAGGGATATTTGGAAGCCCATAGAGGGCTATGGTGAAAAAGGAAATAGCTTCCGTTCAAAACTGGAAAGAAGCTTTCTGAGAAACTGCTCTGTGTTCCGTAAATTCATCTCACATAGTTACATCTTTCCCTTCAAGAAGCCTTTCGCTAAGGCTGTTCTTGTGGAATTGGCAAAGGGATATTTGGAAGCCTATAGAGGGCTACGGAGAAAAAGGAAATATCTTCCGTTCAAAACTGGAAACAAGCTTTCGGAGAAACTGCTCTGGTTCTGTTAATTCATCTCACAGAGTTACATCTTTTCCTTCAAGAAGCCTTTCGCTAAGGCTGTTCTTGTGGAATTGGCATAGGGATATTTGGAAGCCCATAGAGGGCTATGGTGAAAAAGGAAATATCTTCCGTTCAAAACTGGAAAGAAGCTTTCTGAGAAACTGCTCTGTGATCTGTTAATTCATCTCACAGAGTTACATCTTTCCCTTCAAGAAGCCTTTCGCTAGGGCTGTTCTTGTGGAATTGGCAAAGGGATATTTGGAAGCCCATAGAGGGCTATGGTGAAAAAGGAAATATCTTCCGTTCAAAACTGGAAAGAAGCTTTCTGAGAAACTGCTCTGTGTTCTGTTAATTCATCTCACAGAGTTACATCTTTCCCTTCAAGAAGCCTTTCGCTAAGGCTGTTCTTGTGGAATTGGCAAAGGGATATTTGGAAGCCCATAGAGGGCTATGGTGAAAAAGGAAATATCTTCCGTTCAAAACTGCAAAGAAGCTTTCTGAGAAACTGCTCTGTGTTCTGTTAATTCATCTCACAGAGTTACATCTTTCCCTTCAAGAAGCCTTTCGCTAAGGCTGTTCTTGTGCAATTGGCAAAGGGATATTTGGAAGCCCATAGAGGGCTATGGTGAAAAAGGAAATATCTTCCGTTGAACACTGAAAACAAGCCTTCTGAGAAACTGCTCTGTGTTCTGTTAATACATCTCACAGAGTTACATCTTTCCCTTCAGGAAGCCTTTCGCTAAGGCTGTTCTTGTGGAATTGGCAAAGGGATATTTGGAAGCCCATAGAGGGCTATGGTGAAAAAGGAAATATCTTCCGTTCAAAACTGGAAAGAAGCTTTCTGAGAAACTGCTCTGTGTTCTGTTAATTCATCTCACAGAGTTACATCTTTCCCTTCAAGAAGCCTTTCGCTAAGGCTGTTCTTGTGGAATTGGCAAAGGGATATTTGGAAGCCCAGAGAGGGCTTTGCTGAAAAAGGAAATATCTTCCTTTCAAAACTGGAAAGAAGCTTTCTGAGAAACTGCTCTGTGTTCTGTTTATTCATCTCACAGAGTTACATCTTTCCCTTCAAGAAGCCTTTCGCTAAGGTGTTCTTGTGCAATTGGCAAAGGGATATTTGGAAGCCCATAGAGGGCTATGTTGAAAAAGGAAATATCTTCCGTTCAAAACTGGAAAGAAGCTTTCTGAGAAACTGCTCTGTGTTCTGTTAATTCATCTCACAGAGTTACATCTTTCCCTTCAAGAAGCCTTTCGCTAAGGCTGTTCTTGTGGAATTGGCAAAGGGATATTTGGAAGCCCATAGAGGGCTAAGGTGAAAAAGGAAATATCTTCCGTTCAAAACTGGAAAGAAGCTTTCTGAGAAACTGCTCTGTGTTCTGTTAATTCCTCTCACAGAGTTACATCTTTCCCTTCAACAAGCCTTTCGCTAAGGCTGTTCTTGTGGAATTGGCAAAGGGATATTTGGAAGCCCATAGAGGGCTATGGTGAAAAAGGAAATATCTTCCGTTCAAAACTGGAAAGAAGCTTTCTGAGAACCTGCTCTGTGTTCTGTTAATTCATCTCACAGAGTTTCATATTTCCCTTCAAGAAGCCTTTCGCTAAGGCTGTTCTTGTGGAATTGGCAAAGGGATATTTGGAAGCCCATAGAGTGCTATGGTGAAAAAGGAATTATCTTCCGTTCAAAACTGGAAAGAAGCTTTCTGAGAAACTGCTGTGTGTTCTGTAAATTCATCTCACAGAGTTACATCTTTCCCTTCAAGAAGCCTTTCGCTAAGGATGTTCTTGTGGAATTGGCAAAGGGATATTTGGAAGCCCATAGAGGGCTATGGTGATAAAGGAAATAGCTTCCGTTCAAAACTGGAAAGAAGCTTTCTGAGAAACTGCTCTGTGTTCCGTAAATTCATCTCACATAGTTACATCTTTCCCTTCAAGAAGCCTTTCGCTAAGGCTGTTCTTGTGGAATTGGCAAAGGGATATTTGGAAGCCTATAGAGGGCTATGGTGAAAAAGGAAATATCTTCCGTTCAAAACTGGAAACAAGCTTTCTGAGAAACTGCTCTGTGTTCTGTTAATTCATCTCACAGAGTTAGATCTTTCCCTTCAAGAAGCCTTTCGCTAAGGCTGTTCTTGTCGATTGGCATAGGGATATTTGGAAGCCCATAGAGGGCTATGGTGAAAAAGGAAATATCTTCCGTTCAAAACTGGAAACAACCTTTCTGAGAAACTGCTCCGTGATCTGTTAATTCATCTCACAGAGTTACATCTTTCCCTTCAAGAAGCCTTTCGCTAGGGCTGTTCTGGTGGAATTGGCAAAGGGATATTTGGAAGCCCATAGAGGGCTATGGTGAAAAAGGAAATATCTTCCGTTCAAAATTGGAAAGAAGCTTTCTGAGAAACTGCTCTGTGTTCACTTAATTCATCTCACAGAGTTACATCTTTCGCTTCAAGAAGCCTTTCGCTAAGGCTGTTCTTGTGGAATTGGCAAAGGGATATTTGTAAGACCTTAGAGGGCTATGGTGAAAAAGGAATTATCTTCCGTTCAAACCTGGAAAGAAGCTTTGTGAGAAACTGTTCTATGTTCTGTTAATTTATCTCACAGAGTTACATCTTTCCCTTCAAGAATCCTTTCGCTAAGGCTGTTCTTGTGGAATTGGCAAAGGGATATTTGGAAGCCCATAGAGGGCTATGGTGAAAAAGGAAATAGCTTCCGTTCAAAACTGGAAAGAAGCTTTCTGAGAAACTGCTCTGTGTTCTGTAAATTCCTCTCACAGAGTTACATCTTTCCCTTCAAGAAGCCTTTCGCTAAGGCTGTTCTTGTGGAATTTGCAAAGGGATATTTGGAAGCCCCTAGAGGGCTATGGTGAAAAAGGAAATATCTTCCGTTCAAAACTGGAAAGAACCTTTCTGAGAAACTACTCTGTGTTCTGTTAATTCATCTCACAGAGTTACATCTTTCCCTTCAAGAAGCCTTTCGCTAAGGCTGTTCTTGTGCAATTGGGAAAGGGATATTTGGAAGCCCATAGAGGGCTATGGTGAAAAAGGAAATATCTTCCGTTCAAAACTGGAAAGAAGCTTTCTGAGAAGCTGCTCTGTGTTCTGTTAATTCATCTCACAGAGTTACATCTTTCCCTTCAAGAAGCCTTTCGCTAAGGCTGTACTTGTGGAATTGGCAAAGGGATATTTGGAAGCCCATAGAGGGCTATGGTGAAAAAGGAAATAGCTTCCGTTCAAAACTGGAAAGAAGCTTTCTGAGAAACTGCTCTGTGTTCCGTAAATTCATCTCACATAGTTACATCTTTCCCTTCAAGAAGCCTTTCGCTAAGGCTGTTCTTGTGGAATTGGCAAAGGGATATTTGGAAGCCTATAGAGGGCTACGGAGAAAAAGGAAATATCTTCCGTTCAAAACTGGAAACAAGCTTTCGGAGAAACTGCTCTGGTTCTGTTAATTCATCTCACAGAGTTACATCTTTTCCTTCAAGAAGCCTTTCGCTAAGGCTGTTCTTGTGGAATTGGCATAGGGATATTTGGAAGCCCATAGAGGGCTATGGTGAAAAAGGAAATATCTTCCGTTCAAAACTGGAAAGAAGCTTTCTGAGAAACTGCTCTGTGATCTGTTAATTCATCTCACAGAGTTACATCTTTCCCTTCAAGAAGCCTTTCGCTAGGGCTGTTCTTGTGGAATTGGCAAAGGGATATTTGGAAGCCCATAGAGGGCTATGGTGAAAAAGGAAATATCTTCCGTTCAAAACTGGAAAGAAGCTTTCTGAGAAACTGCTCTGTGTTCTGTTAATTCATCTCACAGAGTTACATCTTTCCCTTCAAGAAGCCTTTCGCTAAGGCTGTTCTTGTGGAATTGGCAAAGGGATATTTGGAAGCCCATAGAGGGCTATGGTGAAAAAGGAAATATCTTCCGTTCAAAACTGCAAAGAAGCTTTCTGAGAAACTGCTCTGTGTTCTGTTAATTCATCTCACAGAGTTACATCTTTCCCTTCAAGAAGCCTTTCGCTAAGGCTGTTCTTGTGCAATTGGCAAAGGGATATTTGGAAGCCCATAGAGGGCTATGGTGAAAAAGGAAATATCTTCCGTTGAACACTGAAAACAAGCCTTCTGAGAAACTGCTCTGTGTTCTGTTAATACATCTCACAGAGTTACATCTTTCCCTTCAGGAAGCCTTTCGCTAAGGCTGTTCTTGTGGAATTGGCAAAGGGATATTTGGAAGCCCATAGAGGGCTATGGTGAAAAAGGAAATATCTTCCGTTCAAAACTGGAAAGAAGCTTTCTGAGAAACTGCTCTGTGTTCTGTTAATTCATCTCACAGAGTTACATCTTTCCCTTCAAGAAGCCTTTCGCTAAGGCTGTTCTTGTGGAATTGGCAAAGGGATATTTGGAAGCCCATAGAGGGCTATGGTGAAAAAGGAAATATCTTCCGATCAAAACTGGAAAGAAGCTTTCTGAGAAACTGCTCTGTGTTCTGTTAATTCATCTCACAGAGTTACATCTTTCCCTTCAAGAAGCCTTTCGCTAAGGCTGTTCTTGTGGAATTGGCAAAGGGATATTTGGAAGCCCAGAGAGGGCTTTGCTGAAAAAGGAAATATCTTCCTTTCAAAACTGGAAAGAAGCTTTCTGAGAAACTGCTCTGTGTTCTGTTTATTCATCTCACAGAGTTACATCTTTCCCTTCAAGAAGCCTTTCGCTAAGGTGTTCTTGTGCAATTGGCAAAGGGATATTTGGAAGCCCATAGAGGGCTATGTTGAAAAAGGAAATATCTTCCGTTCAAAACTGGAAAGAAGCTTTCTGAGAAACTGCTCTGTGTTCTGTTAATTCATCTCACAGAGTTACATCTTTCCCTTCAAGAAGCCTTTCGCTAAGGCTGTTCTTGTGGAATTGGCAAAGGGATATTTGGAAGCCCATAGAGGGCTAAGGTGAAAAAGGAAATATCTTCCGTTCAAAACTGGAAAGAAGCTTTCTGAGAAACTGCTCTGTGTTCTGTTAATTCCTCTCACAGAGTTACATCTTTCCCTTCAACAAGCCTTTCGCTAAGGCTGTTTTGTGGAATTGGCAAAGGGATATTTGGAAGCCCATAGAGGGCTATGGTGAAAAAGGAAATATCTTCCGTTCAAAACTGGAAAGAAGCTTTCTGAGAACCTGCTCTGTGTTCTGTTAATTCATCTCACAGAGTTTCATATTTCCCTTCAAGAAGCCTTTCGCTAAGGCTGTTCTTGTGGAATTGGCAAAGGGATATTTGGAAGCCCATAGAGTGCTATGGTGAAAAAGGAAATATCTTCCGTTCAAAACTGGAAAGAAGCTTTCTGAGAAACTGCTGTGTGTTCTGTAAATTCATCTCACAGAGTTACATCTTTCCCTTCAAGAAGCCTTTCGCTAAGGATGTTCTTGTGGAATTGGCAAAGGGATATTTCGAAGCCCATAGAGGGCTATGGTGAAAAAGGAAATATCTTCCGTTCAGAATTGGAAAGAAGCTTTCTGAGAAACTGCTCTGTGTTCTGTTAATTCCTCTCACAGAGTTACATCTTTCCCTTCAAGAAGCCTTTCGCTAAGGCTGTTCTTGTGGAATTGGCAAAGGGATATTTAGAAGCCCATAGAGGGCTATGGTGAAAAAGGAAATATCTTCCGTTGAAAACTGGAAAGAAGCTTTCTGAGAACCTGCTCTGTGTTCTGTTAATTCATCTCACAGAGTTACATCTTTCCCTTCAAGAAGCCTTTCGCTAAGGCTGTTCTTGTGGAATTGGCAAAGGGATATTTGGAAGCCCATAGAGGGCTATGGTGAAAAAGGAAATACCTTCCGTTCAAAACTGGATAGAAGCTTTCTGAGAAACTGCTCTGTGTTCTGTTAATTCATCTCACAGAGTTACATCTTTCCCTTCAAGAAGCCTTTCGCTAAGGCTGTTCTTGTGCAATTGGCAAAGGGATATTTGGAAGCCCATAGAGGGCTATGGTGAAAAAGGAAATATCTTCCGTTCAAAACTGGAAAGAAGCTTTCTGAGAAACTGCTCTGTGTTCTGTTAATTCATCTCACAGAGTTACATCTTTCCCTTCCAGAAGCCTGTCGCTAAGGCTGTTCTTGTGGAATTGGCAAAGGGATATTTGGAAGCCCATAGAGGGCTATGGTGAAAAAGGAAATAAATTCCGTTGAAAACTGGAAAGAAGCTTTCTGAGAAACTGCTCTGTGTTCTTTAAATTCATCTCACAGAGTTACATCTTTCACTTCAAGAAGCCTTTCGCTAAGTCTGTTCTTGTGGAATTGGGAAAGGGATATTTGGAAGCCCATAGAGGGCTATGGTGAAAAAGGAAATATCTTCCGTTCAAAACTGGAAACAAGCTTTCTGAGAAACTGCTCCGTGATCTGTTAATTCATCTCACAGAGTTACATCTTTCCCTTCAAGAAGCCTTTCGCTAGGGTTGTTCTTGTGGAATTGGCAAAGGGATATTTGGAAGCCCATAGAGGGCTATGGCGAAAAAGAAAATATCTTCCGTTCAAAACTGGAAAGAAGCTTTCTGAGAAACTGCTCTGTGTTCTGTTAATTCATCTCCCAGAGTTACATCTTTCCCTTCAAGAAGCCTTTCGCTAAGGCCGTTCTTGTGGAATTGGCAAAGGGATATTTGGAAGCCCATAGAGGGCTATGGTGAAAAAGGAAATATCTTCCGTTCAAAAGTGCAAAGAAGCTTTCTGAGAAACTGCTCTGTGTTCTGTTAATTCATCTCACAGAGTTACATCTTTCCCTTCAAGAAGCCTTTCGCTAAGGCTGTTCTTGTGCAATTGGCAAAGGGATATTTGGAAGCCCATAGAGGGCTATGGTGAAAAAGGAAATATCTTCCGTTGAAAACTGGAAAGAAGCTTTCTGAGAAACTGCTCTGTGTTCTGTTAATTCATCTCACAGAGTTACATCTTTCCCTTCAAGAAGCCTTTCGCTAAGGCTGTTCTTGTGGAATTGGCAAAGGGATATTTGGAAGCCCGGAGAGGGCTATGGTGAAAAAGGAAATATCTTCCGTTCAAAACTGGAAAGAAGCTTTCTGAGAAACTGCTCTGTTTTCTGTTAATTCATCTCACAGAGTTACATCTTTCCCTTCAAGAAGCCTTTCGCTAAGGCTGTTCTTGTGGAATTGGCAAAGGGATATTTGGAAGCCCATAGAGGGCTATGGTGAAAAAGGAAATATCTTCCGTTCAAAACTGGAAAGAAGCTTTTTGAGAAACTGCTCGGTGTTCAGTTAATTCATCTCACAGAGTTACATCTTTCCCTTCAAGAAGCCTTTCGCTAAGGCTGTTCTTTTGGAATTGGCAAAGGGATATTTGGAAGCCCATAGAGGGCTATGGTGAAAAAGGAAATATCTTCCGTTCAAAACTGGAAAGAAGCTTTCTGAGAAACTGCTCTGTGTTCTGTAAATTCATCTCACAGAGTTACATCTTTCCCTTCCAGAAGCCTTTCGCTAAGGCTGTTCTTGTGGAATTGGCAAAGGGATATTTGGAAGCCCATAGAGGGCTATGGTGAAAAAGGAAATATGTTCCGTTCAAAACTGGAAAGAAGCTTTCTGAGAAACTGCTCTGTGTTCTGTTAATTCATCTCACAGAGTTACATCTTTCCCTTCAAGAAGCCTTTCGCTAAGGCTGTTCTTCTGGAATTGGTAAAGGGATATTTGGAAGCCCTTAGAGGGCTATGGTGAAAAAGGAAATATCTTCCGTTGAAAACTGAAAACAAGCCTTCTGAGAAACTGCTCTGTGTTCTGTTAATTCATCTCACAGAGTTACATCTTTCCCTTCAAGAAGCCTTTCGCTAAGGCTGTTCTTGTGGAATTGGGAAAGGGATATTTGGAAGCCCATAGAGGGCTACGGGGAAAAAAGGAAATATCTTCTGTTCAAAACTGGAAAGAATCTTTCTGAGAAACTGCTCTGTGTTCTGTTAATTCATCTCACAGAGTTACATCTTTCCCTTCAAGAAGCCTTTCGCTAAGGCTGTTCTTGTGGAATTGGCAAAGGGATATTTGGAAGCCCATAGAGGGCTATGGTGAAAAAGGAAATATCTTCCGTTCAAAACTGGAAAGAAGCTTTCTGAGAAACTGCTCTGTGTTCTGTAAATTCATCTCACAGAGTTACATCTTTCCCTTCAAGAAGCCTTTCGCTAAGGCTGTTCTTGTGGAATTGGCAAAGGGATATTTGGAAGCCCATAGAGGGCTATGGTGAAAAAGGAAATATCTTCCGTTCAAAATTGGAAAGAAGCTTTCTGAGAAACTGCTCTGTGTTCACTTAATTCATCTCACAGAGTTACATCTTTCCCTTCAAGAAGCCTTTCGCTAAGGCTGTTCTTGTGGAATTGGCAAAGGGATATTTGGAAGACCTTAGAGGGCTATGGTGAAAAAGGAATTATCTTCCGTTCAAACCTGGAAAGAAGCTTTGTGAGAAACTGTTCTATGTTCTGTTAATTCATCTCACAGAGTTACATCTTTCACTTCAAGAAGCCTTTCACTAAGGCTGTTCTTGTGGAATTGTCAAAGGGATATTTGGAAGCCCATAGAGGGCTATGGTGAAAAAGGAAATAGCTTCCGTTCAAAACTGGAAAGAAGCTTTCTGAGAAACTGCTCTGTGTTCTGTAAATTCATCTCACAGAGTTACATCTTTCCCTTCAAGAAGCCTTTCGCTAAGGCTGTTCTTGTGGAATTTGCAAAGGGATATTTGGAAGCCACTAGAGGGCTATGGTGAAAAAGGAAATATCTTCCGTTCAAAACTGGAAAGAACCTTTCTGAGAAACTACTCTGTGTTCTGTTAATTCATCTCACAGAGTTACATCTTTCCCTTCAAGAAGCCTTTCGCTAAGGCTGTTCTTGTGCAATTGGGAAAGGGATATTTGGAAGCCCATAGAGGGCTATGGTGAAAAAGGAAATATCTTCCGTTCAAAACTGGAAAGAAGCTTTCTGAGAAGCTGCTCTGTGTTCTGTTAATTCATGTCACAGAGTTACATCTTTCCCTTCAAGAAGCCTTTTGCTAAGGCTGTACTTGTGGAATTGGCAAAGGGATATTTGGAAGCCCATAGAGGGCTATGGTGAAAAAGGAAATAGCTTCCGTTCAAAACTGGAAAGAAGCTTTCTGAGAAACTGCTCTGTGTTCCGTAAATTCATCTCACAGAGTTACATCTTGCCCTTCAAGAAGCCTTTCGCTAAGGCTATTCATGTGGAATTGGCAAAGGGATATTTGGAAGCCTATAGAGGGCTATGGAGAAAAAGGAAATATCTTCCGTTCAAAACTGTAAACAAGCTTTCGGAGAAACTGCTCTGGTTCTGTTAATTCATCTCACAGAGTTACATCTTTCCCTTCAAGAAGCCTTTCGCTAAGGCTGTTCTTGTGGAATTGGCATAGGGATATTTGGAAGCCCATAGAGGGCTATGGTGAAAAAGGAAATATCTTCCGTTCAAAACTGGAAACAAGCATTCTGAGAAACTGCTCTGTGATCTCTTAATTCATCTCACAGATTTACATCTTTCCCTTCAAGAAGCCTTTCGCTAGGGCTGTTCTTGTGGAATTGGCAAAGGGATATTTGGAAGCCCATAGAGGGCTATGGTGAAAAAGGAAATATCTTCCGTTCAAAACTGGAAAGAAGCTTTCTGAGAAACTGCTCTGTGTTCTGTTAATTCATCTCACAGAGTTACATCTTTCCCTTCAAGAAGCCTTTCGCTA
The DNA here is from genome assembly GCF_047675955.1 of Chlorocebus sabaeus. Taxonomy (NCBI): domain Eukaryota; kingdom Metazoa; phylum Chordata; class Mammalia; order Primates; family Cercopithecidae; genus Chlorocebus; species Chlorocebus sabaeus. The sequence goes on from NW_027327981.1 coordinate 923,515, forward strand.
AGGCTGTTCTTGTGGAATTGGCAAAGGGATATTTGGAAGCCCATAGAGGGCTATGGTGAAAAAGGAAATATCTTCCGTTCAAAACTGCAAAGAAGCTTTCTGAGAAACTGCTCTGTGTTCTGTTAATTCATCTCACAGAGTTACATCTTTCCCTTCAAGAAGCCTTTCGCTAGGGCTGTTCTTGTGCAATTGGCAAAGGGATATTTGGAAGCCCATAGAGGGCTATGGTGAAAAAGGAAATATCTTCCGTTGAACACTGAAAACAAGCGTTCTGAGAAACTGCTCTGTGTTCTGTTAATACATCTCACAGAGTTACATCTTTCCCTTCAGGAAGCCTTTCGCTAAGGCTGTTCTTGTGGAATTGGCAAAGGGATATTTGGAAGCCCATAGAGGGCTATGGTGAAAAAGGAAATATCTTCCGTTCAAAACTGGAAAGAAGCTTTCTGAGAAACTGCTCTGTGTTCTGTTAATTCATCTCACAGAGTTACATCTTTCCCTTCAAGAAGCCTTTCGCTAAGGCTGTTCTTGTTGAATTGGAAAAGGGATATTTGGAAGCCCATAGAGGGCTATGGTGAAAAAGGAAATATCTTCCGTTCAAAACTGGAAAGAAGCTTTCTGAGAAACTGCTCTGTGTTCTGTTAATTCATCTCACAGAGTTACATCTTTCCCTACAAGAAGCCTTTCGCTAAGGCTGTTCTTGTGGAATTGGCAAAGGGATATTTGGAAGCCCAGAGAGGGTTATGCTGAAAAAGGAAATATCTTCCGTTCAAAACTGGAAAGAAGCTTTCTGAGAAACTGCTCTGTGTTCTGTTAATTCATCTCACAGAGTTACATCTTTCCCTTCAAGAAGCCTTTCGCTAAGGCTGTTCTTGTGGAAATGGCAAAGGGATATTTGGAAGCCCATAGAGGGCTAAGGTGAAAAAGGTAATATCTTCCGTTCAAAACTGGAAAGAAGCTTTCTGAGAAACTGCTCTGTGTTCTGTTAATTCATCTCCCAGAGTTACATCTTTCCCTTCAAGAAGCCTTTCGCTAAGGCTGTTCTTGTGGAATTGGTAAAGGGATATTTGGAAGCCCATAGAGGGCTATGGTGAAAAAGGAAATATCTTCCGTTGAAAACTGAAAACAAGCCTTCTGAGAAACTGCTCTGTGTTCTGTTATTTCATCTCACAGAGTTACATCTTTCCCTTCAAGAAGCCTTTCGCTAAGGCTGTTCTTGTGGAATTGGCAAAGGGATATTTGGAAGCCCATAGAGGGCTATGGTGAAAAAGGAAATATCTTCCATTGAAAACTGGAAAGAAGCTTTCTGAGAAACTGCTCTGTGTTCTGTAAATTCATCTCACAGAGTTACATCTTTCCCTTCAAGAAGCCTTTCGCTAAGGCTGTTCTTGTGGAATTGGCAAAGGGATATTTGGAAGCCCATAGAGGGCTATGGTGAAAAAGGAAATACCTTCCGTTCAAAATTGGAAAGAAGCTTTCTGAGAAACTGCTCTGTGTTCTCTTAATTCATCTCATAGCGTTACATGTTTCCCTTCAAGAAGCCTTTCGCTAAGGCTGTTCTTGTGGAATTGGCAAAGGGATATTTGGAAGCCCTTAGAGGGCTAAGGTGAAAAAGGAAATATCTTCCGTTCAAACCTGGAAAGAAGCTTTGTGAGAAACTGTTCTATGTTCTGTTAATTCATCTCACAGAGTTACATCTTTCCCTTCAAGAAGCCTTTCGCTAAGGCTGTTCTTGTGGAATTGGCAAAGGGATATTTGGAAGCCCATAGAGGGCTATGGTGAAAAAGGAAATATCTTCCGATCAAAACTGGATTGAAGCTTTCAGAGAAACTGCTCTGTGTTCTGTTAATTCATCTCACAGAGTTACATCTTTCCCTTCAAGAAGCCTTTCGCTAAGGCTGTTCTTGTGCAATTGGCAAAGGGATATTTGGAAGCCCATAGAGGGCTATGGTGAAAAAGGAAATATCTTCCGTTCAAAACTGGAAAGAAGCTTTCTGAGAAACTGCTCGGTGTTCAGTTAATTCATCTCACAGAGTTACATCTTTCCCTTCAAGAAGCCTTTCGCTAAGGCTGTTCTTGTGGAATTGGTAAAGGGATATTTGGAAGCCCATAGAGGGCTATGGTGAAAAAGGAAATATCTTCCGTTGAAAACTGAAAACAAGCCTTCTGAGAAACTGCTCTGTGTTCTGTTAATTCATCTCACAGAGTTACATCTTTCCCTTCAACAAGCCTTTCGCTAAGGCTGTTCATGTGGAATTGGCAAAGGGATATTTGGAAGCCCATAGAGGGCTATGGTGAAAAAGGAAATCTCTTCCGTTCAAAACTGGAAAGAATCATTCTGAGAAACGCCTCTGTGTTCTGTTAATTCATCTCACAGAGTTACATCTTTCCCTTCAAGAAGCCTTTCGCTAAGGCTGTTCTTGTGGAATTGGCAAAGGGATATTTGGAAGCCCATAGTGGGCTATGGTGAAAAAGGAAATATCTTCCGTTCAAAACAGGAAAGAAGCTTTCTGAGAATCTGCTCGGTTTTCAGTTAATTCATCTCACAGAGTTACATCTTTCCCTTCAAGAAGCCTTTCGCTAAGGCTGTTCTTGTGGAATTGGCAAAGGGATATTTGGAAGCCCATAGAGGGCTATGGTGAAAAAGGAAATATCTTCCGTTCAAAACTGCAAAGAAGCTTTCTGAGAAACTGCTCTGTGTTCTGTTAATTCATCTCACAGAGTTACATCTTTCCCTTCAAGAAGCCTTTCGCTAGGGCTGTTCTTGTGCAATTGGCAAAGGGATATTTGGAAGCCCATAGAGGGCTATGGTGAAAAAGGAAATATCTTCCGTTGAACACTGAAAACAAGCGTTCTGAGAAACTGCTCTGTGTTCTGTTAATACATCTCACAGAGTTACATCTTTCCCTTCAGGAAGCCTTTCGCTAAGGCTGTTCTTGTGGAATTGGCAAAGGGATATTTGGAAGCCCATAGAGGGCTATGGTGAAAAAGGAAATATCTTCCGTTCAAAACTGGAAAGAAGCTTTCTGAGAAACTGCTCTGTGTTCTGTTAATTCATCTCACAGAGTTACATCTTTCCCTTCAAGAAGCCTTTCGCTAAGGCTGTTCTTGTTGAATTGGAAAAGGGATATTTGGAAGCCCATAGAGGGCTATGGTGAAAAAGGAAATATCTTCCGTTCAAAACTGGAAAGAAGCTTTCTGAGAAACTGCTCTGTGTTCTGTTAATTCATCTCACAGAGTTACATCTTTCCCTACAAGAAGCCTTTCGCTAAGGCTGTTCTTGTGGAATTGGCAAAGGGATATTTGGAAGCCCAGAGAGGGTTATGCTGAAAAAGGAAATATCTTCCGTTCAAAACTGGAAAGAAGCTTTCTGAGAAACTGCTCTGTGTTCTGTTAATTCATCTCACAGAGTTACATCTTTCCCTTCAAGAAGCCTTTCGCTAAGGCTGTTCTTGTGGAAATGGCAAAGGGATATTTGGAAGCCCATAGAGGGCTAAGGTGAAAAAGGTAATATCTTCCGTTCAAAACTGGAAAGAAGCTTTCTGAGAAACTGCTCTGTGTTCTGTTAATTCATCTCCCAGAGTTACATCTTTCCCTTCAAGAAGCCTTTCGCTAAGGCTGTTCTTGTGGAATTGGTAAAGGGATATTTGGAAGCCCATAGAGGGCTATGGTGAAAAAGGAAATATCTTCCGTTGAAAACTGAAAACAAGCCTTCTGAGAAACTGCTCTGTGTTCTGTTATTTCATCTCACAGAGTTACATCTTTCCCTTCAAGAAGCCTTTCGCTAAGGCTGTTCTTGTGGAATTGGCAAAGGGATATTTGGAAGCCCATAGAGGGCTATGGTGAAAAAGGAAATATCTTCCATTGAAAACTGGAAAGAAGCTTTCTGAGAAACTGCTCTGTGTTCTGTAAATTCATCTCACAGAGTTACATCTTTCCCTTCAAGAAGCCTTTCGCTAAGGCTGTTCTTGTGGAATTGGCAAAGGGATATTTGGAAGCCCATAGAGGGCTATGGTGAAAAAGGAAATACCTTCCGTTCAAAATTGGAAAGAAGCTTTCTGAGAAACTGCTCTGTGTTCTCTTAATTCATCTCATAGCGTTACATGTTTCCCTTCAAGAAGCCTTTCGCTAAGGCTGTTCTTGTGGAATTGGCAAAGGGATATTTGGAAGCCCTTAGAGGGCTAAGGTGAAAAAGGAAATATCTTCCGTTCAAACCTGGAAAGAAGCTTTGTGAGAAACTGTTCTATGTTCTGTTAATTCATCTCACAGAGTTACATCTTTCCCTTCAAGAAGCCTTTCGCTAAGGCTGTTCTTGTGGAATTGGCAAAGGGATATTTGGAAGCCCATAGAGGGCTATGGTGAAAAAGGAAATATCTTCCGATCAAAACTGGATTGAAGCTTTCAGAGAAACTGCTCTGTGTTCTGTTAATTCATCTCACAGAGTTACATCTTTCCCTTCAAGAAGCCTTTCGCTAAGGCTGTTCTTGTGCAATTGGCAAAGGGATATTTGGAAGCCCATAGAGGGCTATGGTGAAAAAGGAAATATCTTCCGTTCAAAACTGGAAAGAAGCTTTCTGAGAAACTGCTCGGTGTTCAGTTAATTCATCTCACAGAGTTACATCTTTCCCTTCAAGAAGCCTTTCGCTAAGGCTGTTCTTGTGGAATTGGTAAAGGGATATTTGGAAGCCCATAGAGGGCTATGGTGAAAAAGGAAATATCTTCCGTTGAAAACTGAAAACAAGCCTTCTGAGAAACTGCTCTGTGTTCTGTTAATTCATCTCACAGAGTTACATCTTTCCCTTCAACAAGCCTTTCGCTAAGGCTGTTCATGTGGAATTGGCAAAGGGATATTTGGAAGCCCATAGAGGGCTATGGTGAAAAAGGAAATCTCTTCCGTTCAAAACTGGAAAGAATCATTCTGAGAAACGCCTCTGTGTTCTGTTAATTCATCTCACAGAGTTACATCTTTCCCTTCAAGAAGCCTTTCGCTAAGGCTGTTCTTGTGGAATTGGCAAAGGGATATTTGGAAGCCCATAGTGGGCTATGGTGAAAAAGGAAATATCTTCCGTTCAAAACAGGAAAGAAGCTTTCTGAGAATCTGCTCGGTTTTCAGTTAATTCATCTCACAGAGTTACATCTTTCCCTTCAAGAAGCCTTTCGCTAAGGCTGTTCTTGTGGAATTGGGAAAGGGATATTTGGAAGCCCATAGAGGGCTATGGTGAAAAAGGAAATATCTTCCGTTCAAAACTGGAAAGAACCTTTCTGAGAAACTACTCTGTGTTCTGTTAATTCATCTCACAGAGTTACATCTTTCCCTTCAAGAAGCCTTTCGCTAAGGCTGTTCTTGTGCATTTGGCAAAGGGATATTTGGAAGCCCATAGAGGGCTATGGTGAAAAAGGAAATATCTTCCGTTCAAAACTGGAAAGAAGCTTTCTGAGAAGCTGCTCTGTGTTCTGTTAATTCATCTCACAGAGTTACATCTTTCCCTTCAAGAATCCTTTCGCTAAGGCTGTACTTGTGGAATTGGCAAAGGGATATTTGGAAGCCCATAGAGGGCTATGGTGATAAAGGAAATAGCTTCCGTTCAAAACTGGAAAGAAGCTTTCTGAGAAACTGCTCTGTGTTCCGTAAATTCATCTCACATAGTTACATCTTTCCCTTCAAGAAGCCTTTCGCTAAGGCTGTTCTTGTGGAATTGGCAAAGGGATATTTGGAAGCCTATAGAGGGCTATGGTGAAAAAGGAAATATCTTCCGTTCAAAACTGGAAACAAGCTTTCTGAGAAACTGCTCTGTGTTCTGTTAATTCATCTCACAGAGTTAGATCTTTCCCTTCAAGAAGCCTTTCGCTAAGGCTGTTCTTGTCGATTGGCATAGGGATATTTGGAAGCCCATAGAGGGCTATGGTGAAAAAGGAAATATCTTCCGTTCAAAACTGGAAACAACCTTTCTGAGAAACTGCTCCGTGATCTGTTAATTCATCTCACAGAGTTACATCTTTCCCTTCAAGAAGCCTTTCGCTAGGGCTGTTCTGGTGGAATTGGCAAAGGGATATTTGGAAGCCCATAGAGGGCTATGGTGAAAAAGGAAATATCTTCCGTTCAAAATTGGAAAGAAGCTTTCTGAGAAACTGCTCTGTGTTCACTTAATTCATCTCACAGAGTTACATCTTTCCCTTCAAGAAGCCTTTCGCTAAGGCTGTTCTTGTGGAATTGGCAAAGGGATATTTGTAAGACCTTAGAGGGCTATGGTGAAAAAGGAATTATCTTCCGTTCAAACCTGGAAAGAAGCTTTGTGAGAAACTGTTCTATGTTCTGTTAATTTATCTCACAGAGTTACATCTTTCCCTTCAAGAAGCCTTTCGCTAAGGCTGTTCTTGTGGAATTGGCAAAGGGATATTTGGAAGCCCATAGAGGGCTATGGTGAAAAAGGAAATAGCTTCCGTTCAAAACTGGAAAGAAGCTTTCTGAGAAACTGCTCTGTGTTCTGTAAATTCCTCTCACAGAGTTACATCTTTCCCTTCAAGAAGCCTTTCGCTAAGGCTGTTCTTGTGGAATTTGCAAAGGGATATTTGGAAGCCCCTAGAGGGCTATGGTGAAAAAGGAAATATCTTCCGTTCAAAACTGGAAAGAACCTTTCTGAGAAACTACTCTGTGTTCTGTTAATTCATCTCACAGAGTTACATCTTTCCCTTCAAGAAGCCTTTCGCTAAGGCTGTTCTTGTGCAATTGGGAAAGGGATATTTGGAAGCCCATAGAGGGCTATGGTGAAAAAGGAAATATCTTCCGTTCAAAACTGGAAAGAAGCTTTCTGAGAAGCTGCTCTGTGTTCTGTTAATTCATCTCACAGAGTTACATCTTTCCCTTCCAGAAGCCTTTCGCTAAGGCTGTACTTGTGGAATTGGCAAAGGGATATTTGGAAGCCCATAGAGGGCTATGGTGAAAAAGGAAATAGCTTCCGTTCAAAACTGGAAAGAAGCTTTCTGAGAAACTGCTCTGTGTTCCGTAAATTCATCTCACATAGTTACATCTTTCCCTTCAAGAAGCCTTTCGCTAAGGCTGTTCTTGTGGAATTGGCAAAGGGATATTTGGAAGCCTATAGAGGGCTACGGAGAAAAAGGAAATATCTTCCGTTCAAAACTGGAAACAAGCTTTCGGAGAAACTGCTCTGGTTCTGTTAATTCATCTCACAGAGTTACATCTTTTCCTTCAAGAAGCCTTTCGCTAAGGCTGTTCTTGTGGAATTGGCATAGGGATATTTGGAAGCCCATAGAGGGCTATGGTGAAAAAGGAAATATCTTCCGTTCAAAACTGGAAAGAAGCTTTCTGAGAAACTGCTCTGTGATCTGTTAATTCATCTCACAGAGTTACATCTTTCCCTTCAAGAAGCCTTTCGCTAGGGCTGTTCTTGTGGAATTGGCAAAGGGATATTTGGAAGCCCATAGAGGGCTATGGTGAAAAAGGAAATATCTTCCGTTCAAAACTGGAAAGAAGCTTTCTGAGAAACTGCTCTGTGTTCTGTTAATTCATCTCACAGAGTTACATCTTTCCCTTCAAGAAGCCTTTCGCTAAGGCTGTTCTTGTGGAATTGGCAAAGGGATATTTGGAAGCCCATAGAGGGCTATGGTGAAAAAGGAAATATCTTCCGTTCAAAACTGCAAAGAAGCTTTCTGAGAAACTGCTCTGTGTTCTGTTAATTCATCTCACAGAGTTACATCTTTCCCTTCAAGAAGCCTTTCGCTAAGGCTGTTCTTGTGCAATTGGCAAAGGGATATTTGGAAGCCCATAGAGGGCTATGGTGAAAAAGGAAATATCTTCCGTTGAACACTGAAAACAAGCCTTCTGAGAAACTGCTCTGTGTTCTGTTAATACATCTCACAGAGTTACATCTTTCCCTTCAGGAAGCCTTTCGCTAAGGCTGTTCTTGTGGAATTGGCAAAGGGATATTTGGAAGCCCATAGAGGGCTATGGTGAAAAAGGAAATATCTTCCGTTCAAAACTGGAAAGAAGCTTTCTGAGAAACTGCTCTGTGTTCTGTTAATTCATCTCACAGAGTTACATCTTTCCCTTCAAGAAGCCTTTCGCTAAGGCTGTTCTTGTGGAATTGGCAAAGGGATATTTGGAAGCCCATAGAGGGCTATGGTGAAAAAGGAAATATCTTCCGATCAAAACTGGAAAGAAGCTTTCTGAGAAACTGCTCTGTGTTCTGTTAATTCATCTCACAGAGTTACATCTTTCCCTTCAAGAAGCCTTTCGCTAAGGCTGTTCTTGTGGAATTGGCAAAGGGATATTTGGAAGCCCAGAGAGGGCTTTGCTGAAAAAGGAAATATCTTCCTTTCAAAACTGGAAAGAAGCTTTCTGAGAAACTGCTCTGTGTTCTGTTTATTCATCTCACAGAGTTACATCTTTCCCTTCAAGAAGCCTTTCGCTAAGGTGTTCTTGTGCAATTGGCAAAGGGATATTTGGAAGCCCATAGAGGGCTATGTTGAAAAAGGAAATATCTTCCGTTCAAAACTGGAAAGAAGCTTTCTGAGAAACTGCTCTGTGTTCTGTTAATTCATCTCACAGAGTTACATCTTTCCCTTCAAGAAGCCTTTCGCTAAGGCTGTTCTTGTGGAATTGGCAAAGGGATATTTGGAAGCCCATAGAGGGCTAAGGTGAAAAAGGAAATATCTTCCGTTCAAAACTGGAAAGAAGCTTTCTGAGAAACTGCTCTGTGTTCTGTTAATTCCTCTCACAGAGTTACATCTTTCCCTTCAACAAGCCTTTCGCTAAGGCTGTTCTTGTGGAATTGGCAAAGGGATATTTGGAAGCCCATAGAGGGCTATGGTGAAAAAGGAAATATCTTCCGTTCAAAACTGGAAAGAAGCTTTCTGAGAACCTGCTCTGTGTTCTGTTAATTCATCTCACAGAGTTTCATATTTCCCTTCAAGAAGCCTTTCGCTAAGGCTGTTCTTGTGGAATTGGCAAAGGGATATTTGGAAGCCCATAGAGTGCTATGGTGAAAAAGGAAATATCTTCCGTTCAAAACTGGAAAGAAGCTTTCTGAGAAACTGCTGTGTGTTCTGTAAATTCATCTCACAGAGTTACATCTTTCCCTTCAAGAAGCCTTTCGCTAAGGATGTTCTTGTGGAATTGGCAAAGGGATATTTCGAAGCCCATAGAGGGCTATGGTGAAAAAGGAAATATCTTCCGTTCAGAATTGGAAAGAAGCTTTCTGAGAAACTGCTCTGTGTTCTGTTAATTCCTCTCACAGAGTTACATCTTTCCCTTCAAGAAGCCTTTCGCTAAGGCTGTTCTTGTGGAATTGGCAAAGGGATATTTAGAAGCCCATAGAGGGCTATGGTGAAAAAGGAAATATCTTCCGTTGAAAACTGGAAAGAAGCTTTCTGAGAACCTGCTCTGTGTTCTGTTAATTCATCTCACAGAGTTACATCTTTCCCTTCAAGAAGCCTTTCGCTAAGGCTGTTCTTGTGGAATTGGCAAAGGGATATTTGGAAGCCCATAGAGGGCTATGGTGAAAAAGGAAATACCTTCCGTTCAAAACTGGATAGAAGCTTTCTGAGAAACTGCTCTGTGTTCTGTTAATTCATCTCACAGAGTTACATCTTTCCCTTCAAGAAGCCTTTCGCTAAGGCTGTTCTTGTGCAATTGGCAAAGGGATATTTGGAAGCCCATAGAGGGCTATGGTGAAAAAGGAAATATCTTCCGTTCAAAACTGGAAAGAAGCTTTCTGAGAAACTGCTCTGTGTTCTGTTAATTCATCTCACAGAGTTACATCTTTCCCTTCCAGAAGCCTGTCGCTAAGGCTGTTCTTGTGGAATTGGCAAAGGGATATTTGGAAGCCCATAGAGGGCTATGGTGAAAAAGGAAATAAATTCCGTTGAAAACTGGAAAGAAGCTTTCTGAGAAACTGCTCTGTGTTCTTTAAATTCATCTCACAGAGTTACATCTTTCACTTCAAGAAGCCTTTCGCTAAGTCTGTTCTTGTGGAATTGGGAAAGGGATATTTGGAAGCCCATAGAGGGCTATGGTGAAAAAGGAAATATCTTCCGTTCAAAACTGGAAACAAGCTTTCTGAGAAACTGCTCCGTGATCTGTTAATTCATCTCACAGAGTTACATCTTTCCCTTCAAGAAGCCTTTCGCTAGGGTTGTTCTTGTGGAATTGGCAAAGGGATATTTGGAAGCCCATAGAGGGCTATGGCGAAAAAGAAAATATCTTCCGTTCAAAACTGGAAAGAAGCTTTCTGAGAAACTGCTCTGTGTTCTGTTAATTCATCTCCCAGAGTTACATCTTTCCCTTCAAGAAGCCTTTCGCTAAGGCTGTTCTTGTGGAATTGGCAAAGGGATATTTGGAAGCCCATAGAGGGCTATGGTGAAAAAGGAAATATCTTCCGTTCAAAAGTGCAAAGAAGCTTTCTGAGAAACTGCTCTGTGTTCTGTTAATTCATCTCACAGAGTTACATCTTTCCCTTCAAGAAGCCTTTCGCTAAGGCTGTTCTTGTGCAATTGGCAAAGGGATATTTGGAAGCCCATAGAGGGCTATGGTGAAAAAGGAAATATCTTCCGTTGAAAACTGAAAGCAAGCCTTCTGAGAAACTGCTCTGTGTTCTGTTAATACATCTCAGAGAGTTACATCTTTCCCTTCAGGAAGCCTTTCGCTAAGGCTGTTCTTGTGGAATTGGCAAAGGGATATTTGGAAGCCCATAGAGGGCTATGGTGAAAAAGGAAATATCTTCCGATCAAAACTGGAAACAAGCTTTCTGAGAAACTGCTCTGTGTTCTGTTAATTCATCTCACAGAGTTACATCTTTCCCTTCAAGAAGCCTTTCGCTAAGGCTGTTCTTGTGCAATTGGCAAAGGGATATTTGGAAGCCCATAGAGGGCTATGGTGAAAAAGGAAATATCTTCCGTTGAAAACTGGAAAGAAGCTTTCTGAGAAACTGCTCTGTGTTCTGTTAATTCATCTCACAGAGTTACATCTTTCCCTTCAAGAAGCCTTTCGCTAAGGCTGTTCTTGTGGAATTGGCAAAGGGATATTTGGAAGCCCGGAGAGGGCTATGGTGAAAAAGGAAATATCTTCCGTTCAAAACTGGAAAGAAGCTTTCTGAGAAACTGCTCGGTGTTCAGTTAATTCATCTCACAGAGTTACATCTTTCCCTTCAAGAAGCCTTTCGCTAAGGCTGTTCTTCTGGAATTGGCAAAGGGATATTTGGAAGCCCATAGAGGGCTATGGTGAAAAAGGAAATATCTTCCGTTCAAAACTGGAAAGAAGCTTTCTGAGAAACTGCTCTGTGTTCTGTTAATTCATCTCACAGAGTTACATCTTTCCCTTCAAGAAGCCTTTCGCTAAGGCTGTTCTTGTGGAATTGGCAAAGGGATATTTGGAAGCCCATAGAGGGCTATGGTGAAAAAGGAAATATCTTCCGTTCAAAACTGGAAAGAAGCTTTCTGAGAAACTGCTCTGTGTTCTGTTAATTCATCTCACAGAGTTACATCTTTCCATTCAAGAAGCCTTTCGCTAAGGCTGTTCTTGTGGAATTGGTAAAGGGATATTTGGAAGCCCTTAGAGGGCTATGTTGAAAAAGGAAATATCTTCCGTTGAAAACTGAAAACAAGCCTTCTGAGAAACTGCTCTGTGTTCTGTTAATTCATCTCACAGAGTTACATCTTTCCCTTCAAGAAGCCTTTCGCTAAGGCTGTTCTTGTGGAATTGGCAAAGGGATATTTGGAAGCCCATAGAGGGCTACGGGGAAAAAGGAAATATCTTCTGTTCAAAACTGGAAAGAATCTTTCTGAGAAACTGCTCTGTGTTCTGTTAATTCATCTCACAGAGTTACATCTTTCCCTTCAAGAAGCCTTTCGCTAAGGCTGTTTTTGTGGAATTGGCAAAGGGATATTTGGAAGCCCATAGAGGGCTATGGTGAAAAAGGAAATATCTTCCGTTCAAAACTGGAAAGAAGCTTTCTGAGAAACTGCTCTGTGTTCTGTTAATTCATCTCACAGAGTTACATCTTTCCCTTCCAGAAGCCTTTCGCTAAGGCTGTTCTTGTGGAATTGGCAAAGGGATATTTGGAAGCCCATAGAGGGCTATGGTGGAAAAGGAAATATCTTCCGTTCAAAACTGGAAAGAAGCTTTCTGAGAAACTGCTCTGTGTTCTCTTAATTCATCTCACAGAGTTACATCTTTCCCTTCAAGAAGCCTTTCGCTAAGGCTGTTCTTGTGGAATTGGTGAAGGGATATTTGGAAGCCCTTAGAGGGCTATGGTGAAAAAGGAAATATCTTCCGTTGAAAACTGAAAACAAGCCTTGTGAGAAACTGCTCTGTGTTCTGTTAATTCATCTCACAGAGTTACATCTTTCCCTTCAAGAAGCCTTTCGCTAAGGCTGTTCTTGTGGAATTGGCAAAGGGATATTTGGAAGCCCATAGAGGGCTACGGGGAAAAAAGGAAATATCTTCTGTTCAAAACTGGAAAGAATCTTTCTGAGAAACTGCTCTGTGTTCTGTTAATTCATCTCACAGAGTTACATCTTTCCCTTCAAGAAGCCTTTCGCTATGGCTCTTCTTGTGGAATTGGCAAAGGGATATTTGGAAGCCCATAGAGGGCTATGGTGAAAAAGGAAATATCTTCCGTTCAAAACTGGAAAGAAGCTTTCTGAGAAACTGCTCTGTGTTCTGTAAATTCATCTCACAGAGTTACATCTTTCCCTTCAAGAAGCCTTTCGCTAAGGCTGTTCTTGTGGAATTGGCAAAGGGATATTTGGAAGCCCATAGAGGGCTATGGTGAAAAAGGAAATATCTTCCGTTCAAAATTGGAAAGAAGCTTTCTGAGAAACTGCTCTGTGTTCACTTAATTCATCTCACAGAGTTACATCTTTCCCTTCAAGAAGCCTTTCGATAAGGCTGTTCTTGTGGAATTGGCAAAGGGATATTTGGAAGACCTTAGAGGGCTATGGTGAAAAAGGAATTATCTTCCGTTCAAACCTGGAAAGAAGCTTTGTGAGAAACAGTTCTATGTTCTGTTAATTCATCTCACAGAGTTACATCTTTCCCTTCAAGAAGCCTTTCACTAAGGCTGTTCTTGTGGAATTGTCAAAGGGATATTTGGAAGCCCATAGAGGGCTATGGTGAAAAAGGAAATAGCTTCCGTTCAAAACTGGAAAGAAGCTTTCTGAGAAACTGCTCTGTGTTCTGTAAATTCATCTCACAGAGTTACATCTTTCCCTTCAAGAAGCCTTTCGCTAAGGCTGTTCTTGTGGAATTTGCAAAGGGATATTTGGAAGCCACTAGAGGGCTATGGTGAAAAAGGAAATATCTTCCGTTCAAAACTGGAAAGAACCTTTCTGAGAAACTACTCTGTGTTCTGTTAATTCATCTCACAGAGTTACATCTTTCCCTTCAAGAAGCCTTTCGCTAAGGCTGTTCTTGTGCAATTGGGAAAGGGATATTTGGAAGCCCATAGAGGGCTATGGTGAAAAAGGAAATATCTTCCGTTCAAAACTGGAAAGAAGCTTCCTGAGAAGCTGCTCTGTGTTCTGTTAATTCATCTCACAGAGTTACATCTTTCCCTTCAAGAAGCCTTTTGCTAAGGCTGTACTTGTGGAATTGGCAAAGGGATATTTGGAAGCCCATAGAGGGCTATGGTGAAAAAGGAAATAGCTTCCGTTCAAAACTGGAAAGAAGCTTTCTGAGAAACTGCTCTGTGTTCCGTAAATTCATCTCACAGAGTTACATCTTGCCCTTCAAGAAGCCTTTCGCTAAGGCTATTCATGTGGAATTGGCAAAGGGATATTTGGAAGCCTATAGAGGGCTATGGAGAAAAAGGAAATATCTTCCGTTCAAAACTGTAAACAAGCTTTCGGAGAAACTGCTCTGGTTCTGTTAATTCATCTCACAGAGTTACATCTTTCCCTTCAAGAAGCCTTTCGCTAAGGCTGTTCTTGTGGAATTGGCATAGGGATATTTGGAAGCCCATAGAGGGCTATGGTGAAAAAGGAAATATCTTCCGTTGAACACTGAAAACAAGCGTTCTGAGAAACTGCTCTGTGTTCTGTTAATACATCTCACAGAGTTACATCTTTCCCTTCAGGAAGCCTTTCGCTAAGGCTGTTCTTGTGGAATTGGCAAAGGGATATTTGGAAGCCCATAGAGGGCTATGGTGAAAAAGGAAATCTCTTCCGTTCAAAACTGGAAAGAATCATTCTGAGAAACGCCTCTGTGTTCTGTTAATTCATCTCACAGAGTTACATCTTTCCCTTCAAGAAGCCTTTCGCTAAGGCTGTTCTTGTGGAATTGGCAAAGGGATATTTGGAAGCCCATAGTGGGCTATGGTGAAAAAGGAAATATCTTCCGTTCAAAACAGGAAAGAAGCTTTCTGAGAATCTGCTCGGTTTTCAGTTAATTCGTCTCACAGAGTTACATCTTTCCCTTCAAGAAGCCTTTCGCTAAGGCTGTTCTTGTGGAATTGGGAAAGGGATATTTGGAAGCCCATAGAGGGCTATGGTGAAAAAGGAAATATCTTCCGTTCAAAACTGGAAAGAACCTTTCTGAGAAACTACTCTGTGTTCTGTTAATTCATCTCACAGAGTTACATCTTTCCCTTCAAGAAGCCTTTCGCTAAGGCTGTTCTTGTGCAATTGGCAAAGGGATATTTGGAAGCCCATAGAGGGCTATGGTGAAAAAGGAAATATCTTCCGTTCAAAACTGGAAAGAAGCTTTCTGAGAAGCTGCTCTGTGTTCTGTTAATTCATCTCACAGAGTTACATCTTTCCCTTCAAGAATCCTTTCGCTAAGGCTGTACTTGTGGAATTGGCAAAGGGATATTTGGAAGCCCATAGAGGGCTATGGTGAAAAAGGAAATAGCTTCCGTTCAAAACTGGAAAGAAGCTTTCTGAGAAACTGCTCTGTGTTCAGTAAATTCATCTCACATAGTTACATCTTTCCCTTCAAGAAGCCTTTTGATAAGGCTGTTCTTGTGGAATTGGCAAAGGGATATTTGGAAGCCTATAGAGGGCTATGGTGAAAAAGGAAATATCATCCGTTCAAAACTGGAAACAAGCTTTCTGAGAAACTGCTCTGTGTTCTGTTAATTCATCTCACAGAGTTAGATCTTTCCCTTCAAGAAGCCTTTCGCTAAGGCTGTTCTTGTCGATTGGCATAGGGATATTTGGAAGCCCATAGAGGGCTATGGTGAAAAAGGAAATATCTTCCGTTCAAAACTGGAAACAACCTTTCTGAGAAACTGCTCCGTGATCTGTTAATTCATCTCACAGAGTTACATCTTTCCCTTCAAGAAGCCTTTCCCTAGGGCTGTTCTGGTGGAATTGGCAAAGGGATATTTGGAAGCCCATAGAGGGCTATGGTGAAAAAGGAAATATCTTCCGTTCAAAATTGGAAAGAAGCTTTCTGAGAAACTGCTCTGTGTTCACTTAATTCATCTCACAGAGTTACATCTTTCCCTTCAAGAAGCCTTTCGCTAAGGCTGTTCTTGTGGAATTGGCAAAGGGATATTTGGAAGACCTTAGAGGGCTATGGTGAAAAAGGAATTATCTTCCGTTCAAACCTGGAAAGAAGCTTTGTGAGAAACTGTTCTATGTTCTGTTAATTTATCTCACAGAGTTACATCTTTCCCTTCAAGAAGCCTTTCGCTAAGGCTGTTCTTGTGGAATTGGCAAAGGGATATTTGGAAGCCCATAGAGGGCTATGGTGAAAAAGGAAATAGCTTCCGTTCAAAACTGGAAAGAAGCTTTCTGAGAAACTGCTCTGTGTTCTGTAAATTCCTCTCACAGAGTTACATCTTTCCCTTCAAGAAGCCTTTCGATAAGGCTGTTCTTGTGGAATTTGCAAAGGGATATTTGGAAGCCCCTAGAGGGCTATGGTGAAAAAGGAAATATCTTCCGTTCAAAACTGGAAAGAACCTTTCTGAGAAACTACTCTGTGTTCTGTTAATTCATCTCACAGAGTTACATCTTTCCCTTCAAGAAGCCTTTCGCTAAGGCCGTTCTTGTGCAATTGGGAAAGGGATATTTGGAAGCCCATAGAGGGCTATGGTGAAAAAGGAAATATCTTCCGTTCAAAACTGGAAAGAAGCTTTCTGAGAAGCTGCTCTGTGTTCTGTTAATTCATCTCACAGAGTTACATCTTTCCCTTCAAGAAGCCTTTCGCTAAGGCTGTACTTGTGGAATTGGCAAAGGGATATTTGGAAGCCCATAGAGGGCTATGGTGAAAAAGGAAATAGCTTCCGTTCAAAACTGGAAAGAAGCTTTCTGAGAAACTGCTCTGTGTTCCGTAAATTCATCTCACATAGTTACATCTTTCCCTTCAAGAAGCCTTTCGCTAAGGCTGTTCTTGTGGAATTGGCAAAGGGATATTTGGAAGCCTATAGAGGGCTACGGAGAAAAAGGAAATATCTTCCGTTCAAAACTGGAAACAAGCTTTCGGAGAAACTGCTCTGTGTTCTGTTAATACATCTCACAGAGTTACATCTTTCCCTTCAGGAAGCCTTTCGCTAAGGCTGTTCTTGTGGAATTGGCAAAGGGATATTTGGAAGCCCATAGAGGGCTATGGTGAAAAAGGAAATATCTTCCGTTCAAAACTGGAAAGAAGCTTTCTGAGAAACTGCTCTGTGTTCTGTTAATTCATCTCACAGAGTTACATCTTTCCCTTCAAGAAGCCTTTCGCTAAGGCTGTTCTTGTGGAATTGGCAAAGGGATATTTGGAAGCCCATAGAGGGCTATGGTGAAAAAGGAAATATCTTCCGATCAAAACTGGAAAGAAGCTTTCTGAGAAACTGCTCTGTGTTCTGTTAATTCATCTCACAGAGTTACATCTTTCCCTTCAAGAAGCCTTTCGCTAAGGCTGTTCTTGTGGAATTGGCAAAGGGATATTTGGAAGCCCAGAGAGGGCTTTGCTGAAAAAGGAAATATCTTCCTTTCAAAACTGGAAAGAAGCTTTCTGAGAAACTGCTCTGTGTTCTGTTTATTCATCTCACAGAGTTACATCTTTCCCTTCAAGAAGCCTTTCGCTAAGGTGTTCTTGTGCAATTGGCAAAGGGATATTTGGAAGCCCATAGAGGGCTATGTTGAAAAAGGAAATATCTTCCGTTCAAAACTGGAAAGAAGCTTTCTGAGAAACTGCTCTGTGTTCTGTTAATTCATCTCACAGAGTTACATCTTTCCCTTCAAGAAGCCTTTCGCTAAGGCTGTTCTTGTGGAATTGGCAAAGGGATATTTGGAAGCCCAGAGAGGGCTATGGTGAAAAAGGAAATATCTTCCGTTCAAAACTGGAAAGAAGCTTTCTGAGAAACTGCTCTGTGTTCTGTTAATTCCTCTCACAGAGTTACATCTTTCCCTTCAACAAGCCTTTCGCTAAGGCTGTTCTTGTGGAATTGGCAAAGGGATATTTGGAAGCCCATAGAGGGCTATGGTGAAAAAGGAAATATCTTCCGTTCAAAACTGGAAAGAAGCTTTCTGAGAACCTGCTCTGTGTTCTGTTAATTCATCTCACAGAGTTTCATATTTCCCTTCAAGAAGCCTTTCGCTAAGGCTGTTCTTGTGGAATTGGCAAAGGGATATTTGGAAGCCCATAGAGTGCTATGGTGAAAAAGGAAATATCTTCCGTTCAAAACTGGAAAGAAGCTTTCTGAGAAACTGCTGTGTGTTCTGTAAATTCATCTCACAGAGTTACATCTTTCCCTTCAAGAAGCCTTTCGCTAAGGATGTTCTTGTGGAATTGGCAAAGGGATATTTCGAAGCCCATAGAGGGCTATGGTGAAAAAGGAAATATCTTCCGTTCAGAATTGGAAAGAAGCTTTCTGAGAAACTGCTCTGTGTTCTGTTAATTCCTCTCACAGAGTTACATCTTTCCCTTCAAGAAGCCTTTCGCTAAGGCTGTTCTTGTGGAATTGGCAAAGGGATATTTAGAAGCCCATAGAGGGCTATGGTGAAAAAGGAAATATCTTCCGTTGAAAACTGGAAAGAAGCTTTCTGAGAACCTGCTCTGTGTTCTGTTAATTCATCTCACAGAGTTACATCTTTCCCTTCAAGAATCCTTTCAATAAGGCTGTTCTTGTGGAATTGGCAAAGGGATATTTGGAAGCCCATAGAGGGCTATGGTGAAAAAGGGAATACCTTCCGTTCAAAACTGGATAGAAGCTTTCTGAGAAACTGCTCTGTGTTCTGTTAATTCATCTCACAGAGTTACATCTTTCCCTTCAAGAAGCCTTTCGCTAAGGCTGTTCTTGTGCAATTGGCAAAGGGATATTTGGAAGCCCATAGAGGGCTATGGTGAAAAAGGAAATATCTTCCGTTCAAAACTGGAAAGAAGCTTTCTGAGAAACTGCTCTGTGTTCTGTTAATTCATCTCACAGAGTTACATCTTTCCCTTCAAGAAGCCTGTCGCTAAGGCTGTTCTTGTGGAATTGGCAAAGGGATATTTGGAAGCCCATAGAGGGCTATGGTGAAAAAGGAAATAAATTCCGTTGAAAACTGGAAAGAAGCTTTCTGAGAAACTGCTCTGTGTTCTTTAAATTCATCTCACAGAGTTACATCTTTCACTTCAAGAAGCCTTTCGCTAAGTCTGTTCTTGTGGAATTGGGAAAGGGATATTTGGAAGCCCATAGAGGGCTATGGTGAAAAAGGAAATATCTTCCGTTCAAAACTGGAAAGAAGCTTTCTGAGAAACTGCTCCGTGATCTGTTAATTCATCTCACAGAGTTACATCTTTCCCTTCAAGAAGCCTTTCGCTGGGGTTGTTCTTGTGGAATTGGCAAAGGGATATTTGGAAGCCCATAGAGGGCTATGGCGAAAAAGAAAATATCTTCCGTTCAAAACTGGAAAGAAGCTTTCTGAGAAACTGCTCTGTGTTCTGTTAATTCATCTCCCAGAGTTACATCTTTCCCTTCAAGAAGCCTTTCGCTAAGGCTGTTCTTGTGGAATTGGCAAAGGGATATTTGGAAGCCCATAGAGGGCTATGGTGAAAAAGGAAATATCTTCCGTTCAAAAGTGCAAAGAAGCTTTCTGAGAAACTGCTCTGTGTTCTGTTAATTCATCTCACAGAGTTACATCTTTCCCTTCAAGAAGCCTTGCGCTAAGGCTGTTCTTGTGCAATTGGCAAAGGGATATTTGGAAGCCCATAGAGGGCTATGGTGAAAAAGGTAATATCTTCCGTTGAAAACTGAAAGCAAGCCTTCTGAGAAACTGCTCTGTGTTCTGTTAATACATCTCAGAGAGTTACATCTTTCCCTTCAGGAAGCCTTTCGCTAAGGCTGTTCTTGTGGAATTGGCAAAGGGATATTTGGAAGCCCATAGAGGGCTATGGTGAAAAAGGAAATATCTTCCGATCAAAACTGGAAACAAGCTTTCTGAGAAACTGCTCTGTGTTCTCTTAATTCATCTCACAGAGTAACATCTTTCCCTTCAAGAAGCCTTTCGCTAAGGCTGTTCTTGTGGAATTGGCAAAGGGATATTTGGAAGCCCATAGAGGGCTATGGTGAAAAAGGAAATATCTTCCGTTCAAAACTGGAAAGAAGCTTTCTGAGAAACTGCTCGGTGTTCAGTTAATTCATCTCACAGAGTTACATCTTTCCCTTCAAGAAGCCTTTCGCTAAGGCTGTTCTTCTGGAATTGGCAAAGGGATATTTGGAAGCCCATAGAAGGCTATGGTGAAAAAGGAAATATCTTCCGTTCAAAACTGGAAAGAACCTTTCTGAGAAACTGCTCTGTGTTCTGTTAATTCATCTCACAGAGTTACATCTTTCCCTTCAAGAAGCCTTTCGCTAAGGCTGTTCTTGTGGAATTGGCAAAGGGATATTTGGAAGCCCATAGAGGGCTATGGTGAAAAAGGAAATATCTTCCGTTCAAAACTGGAAAGAAGCTTTCTGAGAAACTGCTCTGTGTTCTGTTAATTCATCTCACAGAGTTACATCTTTCCCTTCAAGAAGCCTTTCGCTAAGGCTGTTCTTGTGGAATTGGTAAAGGGATATTTGGAAGCCCTTAGAGGGCTATGGTGAAAAAGGAAATATCTTCCGTGGAAAACTGAAAACAAGCCTTCTGAGAAACTGCTCTGTGTTCTGTTAATTCATCTCACAGAGTTACATCTTTCCCTTCAAGAAGCCTTTCGCTAAGGCTGTTCTTGTGGAATTGGCAAAGGGATATTTGGAAGCCCATAGAGGGCTACGGGGAAAAAGGAAATATCTTCTGTTCAAAACTGGAAAGAAACTTTCTGAGAAACTGCTCTGTGTTCTGTTAATTCATCTCACAGAGTTACATCTTTCCCTTCAAGAAGCCTTTCGCTAAGGCTGTTTTTGTGGAATTGGCAAAGGGATATTTGGAAGCCCATAGAGGGCTATGGTGAAAAAGGAAATATCTTCCGTTCAAAACTGGAAAGAAGCTTTCTGAGAAACTGCTCTGTGTTCTGTAAATTCATCTCACAGAGTTACATCTTTCCCTTCAAGAAGCCTTTCGCTAAGGCTGTTCTTGTGGAATTGGAAAAGGGATATTTGGAAGCCCATAGAGGGCTATGGTGAAAAAGGAAATATCTTCCGTTCAAAACTGGAAAGAAGCTTTCTGAGAAACTGCTCTGTGTTCTCTTAATTCATCTCACAGAGTTACATCTTTCCCTTCAAGAAGCCTTTCGCTAAGGCTGTTCTTGTGGAACTGGCAAAGGGATATTTAGAAACCCATAGAGGGCTATGGTGAAAAAGGAAATATCTTCCGTTCAAAACTGGAAAGAAGCTCTCTGAGAAACTGCTCTGTGTTCCGTTAATTCATCTCACAGAGTTACATCTTTCCCTTCAAGAAGCCTTTCGCTAAGGCTGTTCTTGTGGAATTGGCGAAGGGATATGTGAAAGCCCATAGAGGGCTATGGTGAAAAAGGAAATATCTTCCGTTCAAAACTGGAAAGAAGCTTTCTGAGAAACTGCCCTGTGTTTTGTTAATTCATCTCACAGAGTTAAATCTTTCCCTTCAAGAGGCCTTTCGCTAAGGCTGTTCTTGTGGAATTGGCAAAGGGATATTTGGAAGCCCATAGAGGGCTATGGTGAAAAAGGAAATATCTTCCGTTGAAAACTGGAAAGAAGCTCTCTGAGAAACTGCTCTGTGTTCTGTTAATTCATCTCACAGAGTTACATCTTTCCCTTGAAGAATCCTTTCGCTAAGGCTGTTCTTGTGGAATTGGCAAAGGGATATTTGGAAGCCCATAGAGGGCTATGGTGAAAAAGGAAATATCTTCCGTTCAAAATTGGAAAGAAGCTTTCTGAGAAACTGCTCTGTGTTCACTTAATTCATCTCACAGAGTTACATCTTTCCCTTCAAGAAGCCTTTCGCTAAGGCTGTTCTTGTGGAATTGGCAAAGGGATATTTGGAAGACCTTAGAGGGCTATGGTGAAAAAGGAATTATCTTCCATTCAAACCTGGAAAGAAGCTTTGTGAGAATCTGTTCTATGTTCTGTTAATTCATCTCACAGAGTTACATCTATCCCTTCAAGAAGCCTTTCACTAAGGCTGTTCTTGTGGAATTGGCAAAGGGATATTTGGAAGCCCATAGAGGGCTATGGTGAAAAAGGAAATAGCTTCCGTTCAAAACTGTAAAGAAGCTTTCTGAGAAACTGCTCTGTGTTCTGTAAATTCATCTCACAGAGTTACATCTTTCCCTTCAAGAAGCCTTTCGCCTAGGCTGTTCTTGTGGAATTTGCAAAGGGATATTTGGAAGCCCCTAGAGGGCTATGGTGAAAAAGGAAATATCTTCCGTTCAAAACTGGAAAGAACCTTTCTGAGAAACTGCTCTGTGTTCTGTTAATTCATCTCACAGAGTTACATCTTTCCCTTCAAGAAGCCTTTCGCTAAGGCTGTTCTTGTGCAATTGGGAAAGGGATATTTGGAAGCCCATAGAGGGCTATGGTGAAAAAGGAAATATCTTCCGTTGAAAACTGAAAACAAGCCTTCTGAGAAACTGCTCTGTGTTCTGTTATTTCATCTCACAGAGTTACATCTTTCCCTTCAAGAAGCCTTTCGCTAAGGCTGTTCTTGTGGAATTGGCAAAGGGATATTTGGAAGCCCATAGAGGGCTATGGTGAAAAAGGAAATATCTTCCGTTCAAAACTGGAAAGAAGCTTTCTGAGAAACTGCTCTGTGTTCTGTTAATTCATCTCACAGAGTTAAATCTTTCCCTTCAAGAGGCCTTTCGCTAAGGCTGTTCTTGTGGAATTGGCAAAGGGATATTTGGAAGCCCATAGAGGGCTATGGTGAAAAAGGAAATATCTTCCATTGAAAACTGGAAAGAAGCTTTCTGAGAAACTGCTCTGTGTTCTGTAAATTCATCTCACAGAGTTACATCTTTCCCTTCAAGAAGCCTTTCGCTAAGGCTGTTCTTGTGGAATTGGCAAAGGGATATTTGGAAGCCCATAGAGGGCTATGGTGAAAAAGGAAATACCTTCCGTTCAAAATTGGAAAGAAGCTTTCTGAGAAACTGCTCTGTGTTCTCTTAATTCATCTCATAGCGTTACATGTTTCCCTTCAAGAAGCCTTTCGCTAAGGCTGTTCTTGTGGAATTGGCAAAGGGATATTTGGAAGCCCTTAGAGGGCTAAGGTGAAAAAGGAAATATCTTCCGTTCATACCTGGAAAGAAGCTTTGTGAGAAACTGTTCTATGTTCTGTTAATTCATCTCACAGAGTTACATCTTTCCCTTCAAGAAGCCTTTCGCTAAGGCTGTTCTTGTGGAATTGGCAAAGGGATATTTGGAAGCCCATAGAGGGCTATGGTGAAAAAGGAAATATCTTCCGATCAAAACTGGATTGAAGCTTTCAGAGAAACTGCTCTGTGTTCTGTTAATTCATCTCACAGAGTTACATCTTTCCCTTCAAGAAGCCTTTCGCTAAGGCTGTTCTTGTGGAATTGGCAAAGGGATATTTGGAAGCCCAGAGAGGGCTTTGCTGAAAAAGGAAATATCTTCCTTTCAAAACTGGAAAGAAGCTTTCTGAGAAACTGCTCTGTGTTCTGTTTATTCATCTCACAGAGTTACATCTTTCCCTTCAAGAAGCCTTTCGCTAAGGTGTTCTTCTGCAATTGGCAAAGGGATATTTGGAAGCCCATAGAGGGCTATGTTGAAAAAGGAAATATCTTCCGTTCAAAACTGGAAAGAAGCTTTCTGAGAAACTGCTCTGTGTTCTGTTAATTCATCTCACAGAGTTACATCTTTCCCTTCAAGAAGCCTTTCGCTAAGGCTGTTCTTGTGGAATTGGCAAAGGGATATTTGGAAGCCCATAGAGGGCTATGGTGAAAAAGGAAATATCTTCCGTTCAAAACTGGAAAGAAGCTTTCTGAGAAACTGCTCTGTGTTCTGTTAATTCCTCTCACAGAGTTACATCTTTCCCTTCAACAAGCCTTTCGCTAAGGCTGTTCTTGTGGAATTGGCAAAGGGATATTTGGAAGCCCATAGAGGGCTATGGTGAAAAAGGAAATATCTTCCGTTCAAAACTGGAAAGAAGCTTTCTGAGAACCTGCTCTGTGTTCTGTTAATTCATCTCACAGAGTTTCATATTTCCCTTCAAGAAGCCTTTCGCTAAAGCTGTTCTTGTGGAATTGGCAAAGGGATATTTGGAAGCCCATAGAGTGCTATGGTGAAAAAGGAAATATCTTCCGTTCAAAACTGGAAAGAAGCTTTCTGAGAAACTGCTGTGTGTTCTGTAAATTCATCTCACAGAGTTACATCTTTCCCTTCAAGAAGCCTTTCGCTAAGGATGTTCTTGTGGAATTGGCAAAGGGATATTTCGAAGCCCATAGAGGGCTATGGTGAAAAAGGAAATATCTTCCGTTCAGAATTGGAAAGAAGCTTTCTGAGAAACTGCTCTGTGTTCTGTTAATTCCTCTCACAGAGTTACATCTTTCCCTTCAAGAAGCCTTTCGCTAAGGCTGTTCTTGTGGAATTGGCAAAGGGATATTTAGAAGCCCATAGAGGGCTATGGTGAAAAAGGAAATATCTTCCGTTGAAAACTGGAAAGAAGCTTTCTGAGAACCTGCTCTGTGTTCTGTTAATTCATCTCACAGAGTTACATCTTTCCCTTCAAGAATCCTTTCAATAAGGCTGTTCTTGTGGAATTGGCAAAGGGATATTTGGAAGCCCATAGTGGGCTATGGTGAAAAAGGAAATACCTTCCGTTCAAAACTGGATAGAAGCTTTCTGAGAAACTGCTCTGTGTTCTGTTAATTCATCTCACAGAGTTACATCTTTCCCTTCAAGAAGCCTTTCGCTAAGGCTGTTCTTGTGCAATTGGCAAAGGGATATTTGGAAGCCCATAGAGGGCTATGGTGAAAAAGGAAATATCTTCCGTTCAAAACTGGAAAGAAGGTTTCTGAGAAACTGCTCTGTGTTCTGTTAATTCATCTCACAGAGTTACATCTTTCCCTTCAAGAAGCCTGTCGCTAAGGCTGTTCTTGTGGAATTGGCAAAGGGATATTTGGAAGCCCATAGAGGGCTATGGTGAAAAAGGAAATAAATTCCGTTGAAAACTGGAAAGAAGCTTTCTGAGAAACTGCTCTGTGTTCTTTAAATTCATCTCACAGAGTTACATCTTTCACTTCAAGAAGCCTTTCGCTAAGTCTGTTCTTGTGGAATTGGGAAAGGGATATTTGGAAGCCCATAGAGGGCTATGGTGAAAAAGGAAATATCTTCCGTTCAAAACTGGAAACAAGCTTTCTGAGAAACTGCTCCGTGATCTGTTAATTCATCTCACAGAGTTACATCTTTCCC
The DNA here is from genome assembly GCF_047675955.1 of Chlorocebus sabaeus. Taxonomy (NCBI): domain Eukaryota; kingdom Metazoa; phylum Chordata; class Mammalia; order Primates; family Cercopithecidae; genus Chlorocebus; species Chlorocebus sabaeus. Next base: position 948,258 of record NW_027327981.1, read on the forward strand.
TTCAAGAAGCCTTTCGCTAGGGTTGTTCTTGTGGAATTGGCAAAGGGATATTTGGAAGCCCATAGAGGGCTATGGCGAAAAAGAAAATATCTTCCGTTCAAAACTGGAAAGAAGCTTTCTGAGAAACTGCTCTGTGTTCTGTTAATTCATCTCCCAGAGTTACATCTTTCCCTTCAAGAAGCCTTTCGCTAAGGCTGTTCTTGTGGAATTGGCAAAGGGATATTTGGAAGCCCATAGAGGGCTATGGTGAAAAAGGAAATATCTTCCGTTCAAAAGTGCAAAGAAGCTTTCTGAGAAACTGCTCTGTGTTCTGTTAATTCATCTCACAGAGTTACATCTTTCCCTTCAAGAAGCCTTTCGCTAAGGCTGTTCTTGTGCAATTGGCAAAGGGATATTTGGAAGCCCATAGAGGGCTATGGTGAAAAAGGAAATATCTTCCGTTGAAAACTGAAAGCAAGCCTTCTGAGAAACTGCTCTGTGTTCTGTTAATACATCTCAGAGAGTTACATCTTTCCCTTCAGGAAGCCTTTCGCTAAGGCTGTTCTTGTGGAATTGGCAAAGGGATATTTGGAAGCCCATAGAGGGCTATGGTGAAAAAGGAAATATCTTCCGATCAAAACTGGAAACAAGCTTTCTGAGAAACTGCTCTGTGTTCTGTTAATTCATCTCACAGAGTTACATCTTTCCCTTCAAGAAGCCTTTCGCTAAGGCTGTTCTTGTGCAATTGGCAAAGGGATATTTGGAAGCCCATAGAGGGCTATGGTGAAAAAGGAAATATCTTCCGTTGAAAACTGGAAAGAAGCTTTCTGAGAAACTGCTCTGTGTTCTGTTAATTCATCTCACAGAGTTACATCTTTCCCTTCAAGAAGCCTTTCGCTAAGGCTGTTCTTGTGGAATTGGCAAAGGGATATTTGGAAGCCCGGAGAGGGCTATGGTGAAAAAGGAAATATCTTCCGTTCAAAACTGGAAAGAAGCTTTCTGAGAAACTGCTCTGTGTTCTGTTAATTCATCTCACAGAGTTACATCTTTCCCTTCAAGAAGCCTTTCGCTAAGGCTGTTCTTGTGAAATTGGTAAAGGGATATTTGGAAGCCCTTAGAGGGCTATGGTGAAAAAGGAAATATCTTCCGTGGAAAACTGAAAACAAGCCTTCTGAGAAACTGCTCTGTGTTCTGTTAATTCATCTCACAGAGTTACATCTTTCCCTTCAAGAAGCCTTTCGCTAAGGCTGTTCTTGTGGAATTGGCAAAGGGATATTTGGAAGCCCATAGAGGGCTACGGGGAAAAAGGAAATATCTTCTGTTCAAAACTGGAAAGAATCTTTCTGAGAAACTGCTCTGTGTTCTGTTAATTCATCTCACAGAGTTACATCTTTCCCTTCAAGAAGCCTTTCGCTAAGGCTGTTTTTGTGGAATTGGCAAAGGGATATTTGGAAGCCCATAGAGGGCTATGGTGAAAAAGGAAATATCTTCCGTTCAAAACTGGAAAGAAGCTTTCTGAGAAACTGCTCTGTGTTCTGTAAATTCATCTCACAGAGTTACATCTTTCCCTTCAAGAAGCCTTTCGCTAAGGCTGTTCTTGTGTAATTGGAAAAGGGATATTTGGAAGCCCATAGAGGGCTATGGTGAAAAAGGAAATATCTTCCGTTCAAAACTGGAAAGAAGCTTTCTGAGAAACTGCTCTGTGTTCTCTTAATTCATCTCACAGAGTTACATCTTTCCCTTCAAGAAGCCTTTCGCTAAGGCTGTTCTTGTGGAACTGGCAAAGGGATATTTAGAAACCCATAGAGGGCTATGGTGAAAAAGGAAATATCTTCCGTTCAAAACTGGAAAGAAGCTCTCTGAGAAACTGCTCTGTGTTCCGTTAATTCATCTCACAGAGTTACATCTTTCCCTTCAAGAAGCCTTTCGCTAAGGCTGTTCTTGTGGAATTGGCGAAGGGATATGTGAAAGCCCATAGAGGGCTATGGTGAAAAAGGAAATATCTTCCGTTCAAAACTGGAAAGAAGCTTTCTGAGAAACTGCCCTGTGTTTTGTTAATTCATCTCACAGAGTTAAATCTTTCCCTTCAAGAGGCCTTTCGCTAAGGCTGTTCTTGTGGAATTGGCAAAGGGATATTTGGAAGCCCATAGAGGGCTATGGTGAAAAAGGAAATATCTTCCGTTGAAAACTGGAAAGAAGCTCTCTGAGAAACTGCTCTGTGTTCTGTTAATTCATCTCACAGAGTTACATCTTTCCCTTGAAGAATCCTTTCGCTAAGGCTGTTCTTGTGGAATTGGCAAAGGGATATTTGGAAGCCCATAGAGGGCTATGGTGAAAAAGGAAATATCTTCCGTTCAAAATTGGAAAGAAGCTTTCTGAGAAACTGCTCTGTGTTCACTTAATTCATCTCACAGAGTTACATCTTTCCCTTCAAGAAGCCTTTCGCTAAGGCTGTTCTTGTGGAATTGGCAAAGGGATATTTGGAAGACCTTAGAGGGCTATGGTGAAAAAGGAATTATCTTCCGTTCAAACCTGGAAAGAAGCTTTGTGAGAATCTGTTCTATGTTCTGTTAATTCATCTCACAGAGTTACATCTATCCCTTCAAGAAGCCTTTCACTAAGGCTGTTCTTGTGGAATTGGCAAAGGGATATTTGGAAGCCCATAGAGGGCTATGGTGAAAAAGGAAATAGCTTCCGTTCAAAACTGTAAAGAAGCTTTCTGAGAAACTGCTCTGTGTTCTGTAAATTCATCTCACAGAGTTACATCTTTCCCTTCAAGAAGCCTTTCGCTAAGGCTGTTCTTGTGGAATTTGCAAAGGGATATTTGGAAGCCCCTAGAGGGCTATGGTGAAAAAGGAAATATCTTCCGTTCAAAACTGGAAAGAACCTTTCTGAGAAACTGCTCTGTGTTCTGTTAATTCATCTCACAGAGTTACATCTTTCCCTTCAAGAAGCCTTTCGCTAAGGCTGTTCTTGTGCAATTGGGAAAGGGATATTTGGAAGCCCATAGAGGGCTATGGTGAAAAAGGAAATATCTTCCGTTGAAAACTGAAAACAAGCCTTCTGAGAAACTGCTCTGTGTTCTGTTATTTCATCTCACAGAGTTACATCTTTCCCTTCAAGAAGCCTTTCGCTAAGGCTGTTCTTGTGGAATTGGCAAAGGGATATTTGGAAGCCCATAGAGGGCTATGGTGAAAAAGGAAATATCTTCCGTTCAAAACTGGAAAGAAGCTTTCTGAGAAACTGCTCTGTGTTCTGTTAATTCATCTCACAGAGTTAAATCTTTCCCTTCAAGAGGCCTTTCGCTAAGGCTGTTCTTGTGGAATTGGCAAAGGGATATTTGGAAGCCCATAGAGGGCTATGGTGAAAAAGGAAATATCTTCCATTGAAAACTGGAAAGAAGCTTTCTGAGAAACTGCTCTGTGTTCTGTAAATTCATCTCACAGAGTTACATCTTTCCCTTCAAGAAGCCTTTCGCTAAGGCTGTTCTTGTGGAATTGGCAAAGGGATATTTGGAAGCCCATAGAGGGCTATGGTGAAAAAGGAAATACCTTCCGTTCAAAATTGGAAAGAAGCTTTCTGAGAAACTGCTCTGTGTTCTCTTAATTCATCTCATAGCGTTACATGTTTCCCTTCAAGAAGCCTTTCGCTAAGGCTGTTCTTGTGGAATTGGCAAAGGGATATTTGGAAGCCCTTAGAGGGCTAAGGTGAAAAAGGAAATATCTTCCGTTCAAACCTGGAAAGAAGCTTTGTGAGAAACTGTTCTATGTTCTGTTAATTCATCTCACAGAGTTACATCTTTCCCTTCAAGAAGCCTGTCGCTAAGGCTGTTCTTGTGGAATTGGCAAAGGGATATTTGGAAGCCCATAGAGGGCTATGGTGAAAAAGGAAATAAATTCCGTTGAAAACTGGAAAGAAGCTTTCTGAGAAACTGCTCTGTGTTCTTTAAATTCATCTCACAGAGTTACATCTTTCACTTCAAGAAGCCTTTCGCTAAGTCTGTTCTTGTGGAATTGGGAAAGGGATATTTGGAAGCCCATAGAGGGCTATGGTGAAAAAGGAAATATCTTCCGTTCAAAACTGGAAACAAGCTTTCTGAGAAACTGCTCCGTGATCTGTTAATTCATCTCACAGAGTTACATCTTTCCCTTCAAGAAGCCTTTCGCTAGGGTTGTTCTTGTGGAATTGGCAAAGGGATATTTGGAAGCCCATAGAGGGCTATGGCGAAAAAGAAAATATCTTCCGTTCAAAACTGGAAAGAAGCTTTCTGAGAAACTGCTCTGTGTTCTGTTAATTCATCTCCCAGAGTTACATCTTTCCCTTCAAGAAGCCTTTCGCTAAGGCTGTTCTTGTGGAATTGGCAAAGGGATATTTGGAAGCCCATAGAGGGCTATGGTGAAAAAGGAAATATCTTCCGTTCAAAAGTGCAAAGAAGCTTTCTGAGAAACTGCTCTGTGTTCTGTTAATTCATCTCACAGAGTTACATCTTTCCCTTCAAGAAGCCTTTCGCTAAGGCTGTTCTTGTGCAATTGGCAAAGGGATATTTGGAAGCCCATAGAGGGCTATGGTGAAAAAGGAAATATCTTCCGTTGAAAACTGAAAGCAAGCCTTCTGAGAAACTGCTCTGTGTTCTGTTAATACATCTCAGAGAGTTACATCTTTCCCTTCAGGAAGCCTTTCGCTAAGGCTGTTCTTGTGGAATTGGCAAAGGGATATTTGGAAGCCCATAGAGGGCTATGGTGAAAAAGGAAATATCTTCCGATCAAAACTGGAAACAAGCTTTCTGAGAAACTGCTCTGTGTTCTGTTAATTCATCTCACAGAGTTACATCTTTCCCTTCAAGAAGCCTTTCGCTAAGGCTGTTCTTGTGCAATTGGCAAAGGGATATTTGGAAGCCCATAGAGGGCTATGGTGAAAAAGGAAATATCTTCCGTTGAAAACTGGAAAGAAGCTTTCTGAGAAACTGCTCTGTGTTCTGTTAATTCATCTCACAGAGTTACATCTTTCCCTTCAAGAAGCCTTTCGCTAAGGCTGTTCTTGTGGAATTGGCAAAGGGATATTTGGAAGCCCGGAGAGGGCTATGGTGAAAAAGGAAATATCTTCCGTTCAAAACTGGAAAGAAGCTTTCTGAGAAACTGCTCGGTGTTCAGTTAATTCATCTCACAGAGTTACATCTTTCCCTTCAAGAAGCCTTTCGCTAAGGCTGTTCTTCTGGAATTGGCAAAGGGATATTTGGAAGCCCATAGAGGGCTATGGTGAAAAAGGAAATATCTTCCGTTCAAAACTGGAAAGAAGCTTTCTGAGAAACTGCTCTGTGTTCTGTTAATTCATCTCACAGAGTTACATCTTTCCCTTCAAGAAGCCTTTCGCTAAGGCTGTTCTTGTGGAATTGGTAAAGGGATATTTGGAAGCCCTTAGAGGGCTATGGTGAAAAAGGAAATATCTTCCGTGGAAAACTGAAAACAAGCCTTCTGAGAAACTGCTCTGTGTTCTGTTAATTCATCTCACAGAGTTACATCTTTCCCTTCAAGAAGCCTTTCGCTAAGGCTGTTCTTGTGGAATTGGCAAAGGGATATTTGGAAGCCCATAGAGGGCTACGGGGAAAAAGGAAATATCTTCTGTTCAAAACTGGAAAGAATCTTTCTGAGAAACTGCTCTGTGTTCTGTTAATTCATCTCACAGAGTTACATCTTTCCCTTCAAGAAGCCTTTCGCTAAGGCTGTTTTTGTGGAATTGGCAAAGGGATATTTGGAAGCCCATAGAGGGCTATGGTGAAAAAGGAAATATCTTCCGTTCAAAACTGGAAAGAAGCTTTCTGAGAAACTGCTCTGTGTTCTGTAAATTCATCTCACAGAGTTACATCTTTCCCTTCAAGAAGCCTTTCGCTAAGGCTGTTCTTGTGGAATTGGAAAAGGGATATTTGGAAGCCCATAGAGGGCTATGGTGAAAAAGGAAATATCTTCCGTTCAAAACTGGAAAGAAGCTTTCTGAGAAACTGCTCTGTGTTCTCTTAATTCATCTCACAGAGTTACATCTTTCCCTTCAAGAAGCCTTTCGCTAAGGCTGTTCTTGTGGAACTGGCAAAGGGATATTTAGAAACCCATAGAGGGCTATGGTGAAAAAGGAAATATCTTCCGTTCAAAACTGGAAAGAAGCTCTCTGAGAAACTGCTCTGTGTTCCGTTAATTCATCTCACAGAGTTACATCTTTCCCTTCAAGAAGCCTTTCGCTAAGGCTGTTCTTGTGGAATTGGCGAAGGGATATGTGAAAGCCCATAGAGGGCTATGGTGAAAAAGGAAATATCTTCCGTTCAAAACTGGAAAGAAGCTTTCTGAGAAACTGCCCTGTGTTTTGTTAATTCATCTCACAGAGTTAAATCTTTCCCTTCAAGAGGCCTTTCGCTAAGGCTGTTCTTGTGGAATTGGCAAAGGGATATTTGGAAGCCCATAGAGGGCTATGGTGAAAAAGGAAATATCTTCCGTTGAAAACTGGAAAGAAGCTCTCTGAGAAACTGCTCTGTGTTCTGTTAATTCATCTCACAGAGTTACATCTTTCCCTTGAAGAATCCTTTCGCTAAGGCTGTTCTTGTGGAATTGGCAAAGGGATATTTGGAAGCCCATAGAGGGCTATGGTGAAAAAGGAAATATCTTCCGTTCAAAATTGGAAAGAAGCTTTCTGAGAAACTGCTCTGTGTTCACTTAATTCATCTCACAGAGTTACATCTTTCCCTTCAAGAAGCCTTTCGCTAAGGCTGTTCTTGTGGAATTGGCAAAGGGATATTTGGAAGACCTTAGAGGGCTATGGTGAAAAAGGAATTATCTTCCGTTCAAACCTGGAAAGAAGCTTTGTGAGAATCTGTTCTATGTTCTGTTAATTCATCTCACAGAGTTACATCTATCCCTTCAAGAAGCCTTTCACTAAGGCTGTTCTTGTGGAATTGGCAAAGGGATATTTGGAAGCCCATAGAGGGCTATGGTGAAAAAGGAAATAGCTTCCGTTCAAAACTGTAAAGAAGCTTTCTGAGAAACTGCTCTGTGTTCTGTAAATTCATCTCACAGAGTTACATCTTTCCCTTCAAGAAGCCTTTCGCTAAGGCTGTTCTTGTGGAATTTGCAAAGGGATATTTGGAAGCCCCTAGAGGGCTATGGTGAAAAAGGAAATATCTTCCGTTCAAAACTGGAAAGAACCTTTCTGAGAAACTGCTCTGTGTTCTGTTAATTCATCTCACAGAGTTACATCTTTCCCTTCAAGAAGCCTTTCGCTAAGGCTGTTCTTGTGCAATTGGGAAAGGGATATTTGGAAGCCCATAGAGGGCTATGGTGAAAAAGGAAATATCTTCCGTTGAAAACTGAAAACAAGCCTTCTGAGAAACTGCTCTGTGTTCTGTTATTTCATCTCACAGAGTTACATCTTTCCCTTCAAGAAGCCTTTCGCTAAGGCTGTTCTTGTGGAATTGGCAAAGGGATATTTGGAAGCCCATAGAGGGCTATGGTGAAAAAGGAAATATCTTCCGTTCAAAACTGGAAAGAAGCTTTCTGAGAAACTGCTCTGTGTTCTGTTAATTCATCTCACAGAGTTAAATCTTTCCCTTCAAGAGGCCTTTCGCTAAGGCTGTTCTTGTGGAATTGGCAAAGGGATATTTGGAAGCCCATAGAGGGCTATGGTGAAAAAGGAAATATCTTCCATTGAAAACTGGAAAGAAGCTTTCTGAGAAACTGCTCTGTGTTCTGTAAATTCATCTCACAGAGTTACATCTTTCCCTTCAAGAAGCCTTTCGCTAAGGCTGTTCTTGTGGAATTGGCAAAGGGATATTTGGAAGCCCATAGAGGGCTATGGTGAAAAAGGAAATACCTTCCGTTCAAAATTGGAAAGAAGCTTTCTGAGAAACTGCTCTGTGTTCTCTTAATTCATCTCATAGCGTTACATGTTTCCCTTCAAGAAGCCTTTCGCTAAGGCTGTTCTTGTGGAATTGGCAAAGGGATATTTGGAAGCCCTTAGAGGGCTAAGGTGAAAAAGGAAATATCTTCCGTTCAAACCTGGAAAGAAGCTTTGTGAGAAACTGTTCTATGTTCTGTTAATTCATCTCACAGAGTTACATCTTTCCCTTCAAGAAGCCTTTCGCTAAGGCTGTTCTTGTGGAATTGGCAAAGGGATATTTGGAAGCCCATAGAGGGCTATGGTGAAAAAGGAAATATCTTCCGATCAAAACTGGATTGAAGCTTTCAGAGAAACTGCTCTGTGTTCTGTTAATTCATCTCACAGAGTTACATCTTTCCCTTCAAGAAGCCTTTCGCTAAGGCTGTTCTTGTGCAATTGGCAAAGGGATATTTGGAAGCCCATAGAGGGCTATGGTGAAAAAGGAAATATCTTCCGTTCAAAACTGGAAAGAAGCTTTCTGAGAAACTGCTCGGTGTTCAGTTAATTCATCTCACAGAGTTACATCTTTCCCTTCAAGAAGCCTTTCGCTAAGGCTGTTCTTGTGGAATTGGTAAAGGGATATTTGGAAGCCCATAGAGGGCTATGGTGAAAAAGGAAATATCTTCCGTTGAAAACTGAAAACAAGCCTTCTGAGAAACGCCTCTGTGTTCTGTTAATTCATCTCACAGAGTTACATCTTTCCCTTCAAGAAGCCTTTCGCTAAGGCTGTTCTTGTGGAATTGGCAAAGGGATATTTGGAAGCCCATAGTGGGCTATGGTGAAAAAGGAAATATCTTCCGTTCAAAACAGGAAAGAAGCTTTCTGAGAATCTGCTCGGTTTTCAGTTAATTCATCTCACAGAGTTACATCTTTCCCTTCAAGAAGCCTTTCGCTAAGGCTGTTCTTGTGGAATTGGGAAACGGATATTTGGAAGCCCATAGAGGGCTATGGTGAAAAAGGAAATAGCTTCCGTTCAAAACTGGAAAGAAGCTTTCTGAGAAACTGCTCTGTGTTCCGTAAATTCATCTCACATAGTTACATCTTTCCCTTCAAGAAGCCTTTCGCTAAGGCTGTTCTTGTGGAATTGGCAAAGGGATATTTGGAAGCCTATAGAGGGCTATGGTGAAAAAGGAAATATCATCCGTTCAAAACTGGAAACAAGCTTTCTGAGAAACTGCTCTGTGTTCTGTTAATTCATCTAACAGAGTTAGATCTTTCCCTTCAAGAAGCCTTTCGCTAAGGCTGTTCTTGTCGATTGGCATAGGGATATTTGGAAGCCCATAGAGGGCTATGGTGAAAAAGGAAATATCTTCCGTTCAAAACTGGAAACAACCTTTCTGAGAAACTGCTCCGTGATCTGTTAATTCATCTCACAGAGTTACATCTTTCCCTTCAAGAAGCCTTTCGCTAGGGCTGTTCTGGTGGAATTGGCAAAGGGATATTTGGAAGCCCATAGAGGGCTATGGTGAAAAAGGAAATATCTTCCGTTCAAAATTGGAAAGAAGCTTTCTGAGAAACTGCTCTGTGTTCACTTAATTCATCTCACAGAGTTACATCTTTCCCTTCAAGAAGCCTTTCGCTAAGGCTGTTCTTGTGGAATTGGCAAAGGGATATTTGGAAGACCTTAGAGGGCTATGGTGAAAAAGGAATTATCTTCCGTTCAAACCTGGAAAGAAGCTTTGTGAGAAACTGTTCTATGTTCTGTTAATTTATCTCACAGAGTTACATCTTTCCCTTCAAGAAGCCTTTCGCTAAGGCTGTTCTTGTGGAATTGGCAAAGGGATATTTGGAAGCCCATAGAGGGCTATGGTGAAAAAGGAAATAGCTTCCGTTCAAAACTGGAAAGAAGCTTTCTGAGAAACTGCTCTGTGTTCTGTAAATTCCTCTCACAGAGTTACATCTTTCCCTTCAAGAAGCCTTTCGCTAAGGCTGTTCTTGTGGAATTTGCAAAGGGATATTTGGAAGCCCCTAGAGGGCTATGGTGAAAAAGGAAATATCTTCCGTTCAAAACTGGAAAGAAGCTTTCTGAGAAGCTGCTCTGTGTTCTGTTAATTCATCTCACAGAGTTACATCTTTCCCTTCAAGAAGCCTTTCGCTAAGGCTGTACTTGTGGAATTGGCAAAGGGATATTTGGAAGCCCATAGAGGGCTATGGTGAAAAAGGAAATAGCTTCCGTTCAAAACTGGAAAGAAGCTTTCTGAGAAACTGCTCTGTGTTCCGTAAATTCATCTCACATAGTTACATCTTTCCCTTCAAGAAGCCTTTCGCTAAGGCTGTTCTTGTGGAATTGGCAAAGGGATATTTGGAAGCCTATAGAGGGCTACGGAGAAAAAGGAAATATCTTCCGTTCAAAACTGGAAACAAGCTTTCGGAGAAACTGCTCTGGTTCTGTTAATTCATCTCACAGAGTTACATCTTTCCCTTCAAGAAGCCTTTCGCTAAGGCTGTTCTTGTGGAATTGGCATAGGGATATTTGGAAGCCCATAGAGGGCTATGGTGAAAAAGGAAATATCTTCCGTTCAAAACTGGAAAGAAGCTTTCTGAGAAACTGCTCTGTGATCTGTTAATTCATCTCACAGAGTTACATCTTTCCCTTCAAGAAGCCTTTCGCTAGGGCTGTTCTTGTGGAATTGGCAAAGGGATATTTGGAAGCCCATAGAGGGCTATGGTGAAAAAGGAAATATCTTCCGTTCAAAACTGGAAAGAAGCTTTCTGAGAAACTGCTCTGTGTTCTGTTAATTCATCTCACAGAGTTACATCTTTCCCTTCAAGAAGCCTTTCGCTAAGGCTGTTCTTGTGGAATTGGCAAAGGGATATTTGGAAGCCCATAGAGGGCTATGGTGAAAAAGGAAATATCTTCCGTTCAAAACTGCAAAGAAGCTTTCTGAGAAACTGCTCTGTGTTCTGTTAATTCATCTCACAGAGTTACATCTTTCCCTTCAAGAAGCCTTTCGCTAAGGCTGTTCTTGTGCAATTGGCAAAGGGATATTTGGAAGCCCATAGAGGGCTATGGTGAAAAAGGAAATATCTTCCGTTGAACACTGAAAACAAGCCTTCTGAGAAACTGCTCTGTGTTCTGTTAATACATCTCACAGAGTTACATCTTTCCCTTCAGGAAGCCTTTCGCTAAGGCTGTTCTTGTGGAATTGGCAAAGGGATATTTGGAAGCCCATAGAGGGCTATGGTGAAAAAGGAAATATCTTCCGTTCAAAACTGGAAAGAAGCTTTCTGAGAAACTGCTCTGTGTTCTGTTAATTCATCTCACAGAGTTACATCTTTCCCTTCAAGAAGCCTTTCGCTAAGGCTGTTCTTGTGGAATTGGCAAAGGGATATTTGGAAGCCCATAGAGGGCTATGGTGAAAAAGGAAATATCTTCCGATCAAAACTGGAAAGAAGCTTTCTGAGAAACTGCTCTGTGTTCTGTTAATTCATCTCACAGAGTTACATCTTTCCCTTCAAGAAGCCTTTCGCTAAGGCTGTTCTTGTGGAATTGGCAAAGGGATATTTGGAAGCCCAGAGAGGGCTTTGCTGAAAAAGGAAATATCTTCCTTTCAAAACTGGAAAGAAGCTTTCTGAGAAACTGCTCTGTGTTCTGTTTATTCATCTCACAGAGTTACATCTTTCCCTTCAAGAAGCCTTTCGCTAAGGTGTTCTTGTGCAATTGGCAAAGGGATATTTGGAAGCCCATAGAGGGCTATGTTGAAAAAGGAAATATCTTCCGTTCAAAACTGGAAAGAAGCTTTCTGAGAAACTGCTCTGTGTTCTGTTAATTCATCTCACAGAGTTACATCTTTCCCTTCAAGAAGCCTTTCGCTAAGGCTGTTCTTGTGGAATTGGCAAAGGGATATTTGGAAGCCCATAGAGGGCTATGGTGAAAAAGGAAATATCTTCCGTTCAAAACTGGAAAGAAGCTTTCTGAGAAACTGCTCTGTGTTCTGTTAATTCCTCTCACAGAGTTACATCTTTCCCTTCAACAAGCCTTTCGCTAAGGCTGTTCTTGTGGAATTGGCAAAGGGATATTTGGAAGCCCATAGAGGGCTATGGTGAAAAAGGAAATATCTTCCGTTCAAAACTGGAAAGAAGCTTTCTGAGAACCTGCTCTGTGTTCTGTTAATTCATCTCACAGAGTTTCATATTTCCCTTCAAGAAGCCTTTCGCTAAGGCTGTTCTTGTGGAATTGGCAAAGGGATATTTGGAAGCCCATAGAGTGCTATGGTGAAAAAGGAAATATCTTCCGTTCAAAACTGGAAAGAAGCTTTCTGAGAAACTGCTGTGTGTTCTGTAAATTCATCTCACAGAGTTACATCTTTCCCTTCAAGAAGCCTTTCGCTAAGGATGTTCTTGTGGAATTGGCAAAGGGATATTTGGAAGCCCATAGAGGGCTATGGTGAAAAAGGAAATATCTTCCGTTCAGAATTGGAAAGAAGCTTTCTGAGAAACTGCTCTGTGTTCTGTTAATTCCTCTCACAGAGTTACATCTTTCCCTTCAAGAAGCCTTTCGCTAAGGCTGTTCTTGTGGAATTGGCAAAGGGATATTTAGAAGCCCATAGATTGCTATGGTGAAAAAGGAAATATCTTCCGTTGAAAACTGGAAAGAAGCTTTCTGAGAACCTGCTCTGTGTTCTGTTAATTCATCTCACAGAGTTACATCTTTCCCTTCAAGAATCCTTTCAATAAGGCTGTTCTTGTGGAATGGGCAAAGGGATATTTGGAAGCCCATAGAGGGCTATGGTGAAAAAGGAAATACCTTCCGTTCAAAACTGGATAGAAGCTTTCTGAGAAACTGCTCTGTGTTCTGTTAATTCATCTCACAGAGTTACATCTTTCCCTTCAAGAAGCCTTTCGCTAAGGCTGTTCTTGTGCAATTGGCAAAGGGATATTTGGAAGCCCATAGAGGGCTATGGTGAAAAAGGAAATATCTTCCGTTCAAAACTGGAAAGAAGCTTTCTGAGAAACTGCTCTGTGTTCTGTTAATTCATCTCACAGAGTTACATCTTTCACTTCAAGAAGCCTTTCGCTAAGTCTGTTCTTGTGGAATTGGCAAAGGGATATTTGGAAGCCCATAGAGGGCTATGGCGAAAAAGAAAATATCTTCCGTTCAAAACTGGAAAGAAGCTTTCTGAGAAACTGCTCTGTGTTCTGTTAATTCATCTCCCAGAGTTACATCTTTCCCTTCAAGAAGCCTTTCGCTAAGGCTGTTCTTGTGGAATTGGCAAAGGGATATTTGGAAGCCCATAGAGGGCTATGGTGAAAAAGGAAATATCTTCCGTTCAAAAGTGCAAAGAAGCTTTCTGAGAAACTGCTCTGTGTTCTGTTAATTCATCTCACAGAGTTACATCTTTCCCTTCAAGAAGCCTTTCGCTAAGGCTGTTCTTGTGCAATTGGCAAAGGGATATTTGGAAGCCCATAGAGGGCTATGGTGAAAAAGGAAATAACTTCCGATCAAAACTGGAAACAAGCTTTCTGAGAAACTGCTCTGTGTTCTGTTAATTCATCTCACAGAGTTACATCTTTCCCTTCAAGAAGCCTTTCGCTAAGGCTGTTCTTGTGCAATTTGCAAAGGGATATTTGGAAGCCCATAGAGGGCTATGGTTAAAAAGGAAATATCTTCCGTTGAAAACTGGAAAGAAGCTTTCTGAGAAACTGCTCTGTGTTCTGTTAATTCATCTCACAGAGTTACATCTTTCCCTTCAAGAAGCCTTTCGCTAAGGCTGTTCTTGTGGAATTGGCAAAGGGATATTTGGAAGCCCGGAGAGGGCTATGGTGAAAAAGGAAATATCTTCCGTTCAAAACTGGAAAGAAGCTTTCTGAGAAACTGCTCGGTGTTCAGTTAATTCATCTCACAGAGTTACATCTTTCCCTTCAAGAAGCCTTTCGCTAAGGCTGTTCTTCTGGAATTGGCAAAGGGATATTTGGAAGCACATAGAGGGCTATGGTGAAAAAGGAAATATCTTCCGTTCAAAACTGGAATGAAGCTTTCTGAGAAACTGCTCTGTGTTCTGTTAATTCATCTCACAGAGTTACATCTTTCCCTTCAAGAAGCCTTTCGCTAAGGCTGTTCTTGTGGAATTGGCAAAGGGATATTTGGAAGCCCATAGAGGGCTCTGGTGAAAAAGGAAATATCTTCCGTTCAAAACTGGAAAGAAGCTTTCTGAGAAACTGCTCTGTGTTCTGTTAATTCATCTCACAGAGTTACATCTTTCCCTTCAAGAAGCCTTTCGCTAAGGCTGTTCTTGTGGAATTGGTAAAGGGATATTTGGAAGCCCTTAGAGGGCTATGGTGAAAAAGGAAATATCTTCCGTTGAAAACTGAAAACAAGCCTTCTGAGAAACTGCTCTGTGTTCTGTTAATTCATCTCACAGAGTTACATCTTTCCCTTCAAGAAGCCTTTCGCTAAGGCTGTTCTTGTGGAATTGGCAAAGGGATATTTGGAAGCCCATAGAGGGCTACGGGGAAAAAGGAAATATCTTCTGTTCAAAACTGGAAAGAATCTTTCTGAGAAACTGCTCTGTGTTCTGTTAATTCATCTCACAGAGTTACATCTTTCCCTTCAAGAGGCCTTTCGCTAAGGCTGTTTTTGTGGAATTGGCAAAGGGATATTTGGAAGCCCATAGAGGGCTATGGTGAAAAAGGAAATATCTTCCGTTCAAAACTGGAAAGAAGCTTTCTGAGAAACTGCTCTGTGTTCTGTAAATTCATCTCACAGAGTTACATCTTTCCCTTCAAGAAGCCTTTCGCTAAGGCTGTTCTTGTGGAATTGGAAAAGGGATATTTGGAAGCCCATAGAGGGCTATGGTGAAAAAGGAAATATCTTCCGTTCAAAACTGGAAAGAAGCTTTCTGAGAAACTGCTCTGTGTTCTCTTAATTCATCTCACAGAGTTACATCTTTCCCTTCAAGAAGCCTTTCGCTAAGGCTGTTCTTGTGGAACTGGCAAAGGGATATTTAGAAACCCATAGAGGGCTATGGTGAAAAAGGAAATATCTTCCGTTCAAAACTGGAAAGAAGCTCTCTGAGAAACTGCTCTGTGTTCCGTTAATTCATCTCACAGAGTTACATCTTTCCCTTCAAGAAGCCTTTCGCTAAGGCTGTTCTTGTGGAATTGGCGAAGGGATATGTGAAAGCCCATAGAGGGCTATGGTGAAAAAGGAAATATCTTCCGTTCAAAACTGGAAAGAAGCTTTCTGAGAAACTGCTCTGTGTTTTGTTAATTCATCTCACAGAGTTAAATCTTTCCCTTCAAGAGGCCTTTCGCTAAGGCTGTTCTTGTGGAATTGGCAAAGGGATATTTGGAAGCCCATAGAGGGCTATGGTGAAAAAGGAAATATCTTCCGTTGAAAACTGGAAAGAAGCTTTCTGAGAAACTGCTCTGTGTTCTGTTAATTCATCTCACAGAGTTACATCTTTCCCTTCAAGAATCCTTTCGCTAAGGCTGTTCTTGTGGAATTGGCAAAGGGATATTTGGAAGCCCATAGAGGGCTATGGTGAAAAAGGAAATATCTTCCGTTCAAAATTGGAAAGAAGCTTTCTGAGAAACTGCTCTGTGTTCACTTAATTCATCTCACAGAGTTACATCTTTCCCTTCAAGAAGCCTTTCGCTAAGGCTGTTCTTGTGGAATTGGCAAAGCGATATTTGGAAGACCTTAGAGGGCTATGGTGAAAAAGGAATTATCTTCCGTTCAAACCTGGAAAGAAGCTTTGTGAGAATCTGTTCTATGTTCTGTTAATTCATCTCACAGAGTTACATCTACCCTTCAAGAAACCTTTCACTAAGGCTGTTCTTGTGGAATTGGCAAAGGGATATTTGGAAGCCCATAGAGGGCTATGGTGAAAAAGGAAATAGCTTCCGTTCAAAACTGTAAAGAAGCTTTCTGAGAAACTGCTCTGTGTTCTGTAAATTCATCTCACAGAGTTACATCTTTCCCTTCAAGAAGCCTTTCGCTAAGGCTGTTCTTGTGGAATTTGCAAAGGGATATTTGGAAGCCCCTAGAGGGCTATGGTGAAAAAGGAAATATCTTCCGTTCAAAACTGGAAAGAACCTTTCTGAGAAACTGCTCTGTGTTCTGTTAATTCATCTCACAGAGTTACATCTTTCCCTTCAAGAAGCCTTTCGCTAAGGCTGTTCTTGTGCAATTGGGAAAGGGATATTTGGAAGCCCATAGAGGGCTATGGTGAAAAAGGAAATATCTTCCGTTCAAAACTGGAAAGAAGCTTTCTGAGAAGCTGCTCTGTGTTCTGTTAATTCATCTCACAGAGTTACATCTTTCCCTTCAAGAAGCCTTTCGCTAAGGCTGTACTTGTGGAATTGGCAAAGGGATATTTGGAAGCCCATAGAGGGCTATGGTGAAAAAGGAAATAGCTTCCGTTCAAAACTGGAAAGAAGCTTTCTGAGAAACTGCTCTGTGTTCCGTAAATTCATCTCACAGAGTTACATCTTTCCCTTCAAGAAGCCTTTCGCTAAGGCTGTTCTTGTGGAATTGGCAAAGGGATATTTGGAAGCCTATAGAGGGCTATGGAGAAAAAGGAAATATCTTCCGTTCAAAACTGGAAACAAGCTTTCGGAGAAACTGCTCTGGTTCTGTTAATTCATCTCACAGAGTTACATCTTTCCCTTCAAGAAGCCTTTCGCTAAGGATGTTCTTGTGGAATTGGCAAAGGGATATTTGGAAGCCCAGAGAGGGCTATGCTGAAAAAGGAAATATCTTCCGTTCAAAACTGGAAAGAAGCTTTCTGAGAAACGGCTCTGTGTTCTGTTAATTCATCTCACAGAGTTACATCTTTCCCTTCAAGAAGCCTTTCGCTAAGGCTGTTCTTCTGGAAATGGCAAAGGGATATTTGGAAGCCCATAGAGGGCTAAGGTGAAAAAGGTAATATCTTCCGTTCAAAACTGGAAAGAAGCTTTCTGAGAAACTGCTCTGTGTTCTGTTAATTCATCTCACAGAGTTACATCTTTCCCTTCAAGAAGCCTTTCGCTAAGGCTGTTCTTGTGGAATTGGCAAAGGGATATTTGGAAGCCCATAGAGGGCTATGGTGAAAAGGAATTATCTTCCGTTCAAAACTGGAAAGAAGCTTTCTGAGAAACTGCTCGGTGTTCAGTTAATTCATCTCACAGAGTTACATCTTTCCCTTCAAGAAGCCTTTCGCTAAGGCTGTTCTTGTGGAATTGGCAAAGGGATATTTGGAAGCTTATAGAGGGCTATGGTGAAAAAGGAAATATCATCCGTTCAAAACTGGAAACAAGCTTTCTGAGAAACTGCTCTGTGTTCTGTTAATTCATCTCACAGAGTTAGATCTTTCCCTTCAAGAAGCCTTTCGCTAAGGCTGTTCTTGTCGATTGGCATAGGGATATTTGGAAGCCCATAGAGGGCTATGGTGAAAAAGGAAATATCTTCCGTTCAAAACTGGAAACAACCTTTCTGAGAAACTGCTCCGTGATCTGTTATTTCATCTCATAGAGTTACATCTTTCCCTTCAAGAAGCCTTTCGCTAGGGCTGTTCTGGTGGAATTGG
Organism: Chlorocebus sabaeus; assembly: GCF_047675955.1. Taxonomy (NCBI): domain Eukaryota; kingdom Metazoa; phylum Chordata; class Mammalia; order Primates; family Cercopithecidae; genus Chlorocebus; species Chlorocebus sabaeus. The sequence goes on from NW_027327981.1 coordinate 965,663, forward strand.
CAAAGGGATATTTGGAAGCCCATAGAGGGCTATGGTGAAAAAGGAAATATCTTCCGTTCAAAATTGGAAAGAAGCTTTCTGAGAAACTGCTCTGTGTTCACTTAATTCATCTCACAGAGTTACATCTTTCCCTTCAAGAAGCCTTTCGCTAAGGCTGTTCTTGTGGAATTGGCAAAGGGATATTTGGAAGACCTTAGAGGGCTATGGTGAAAAAGGAATTATCTTCCGTTCAAACCTGGAAAGAAGCTTTGTGAGAAACTGTTCTATGTTCTGTTAATTTATCTCACAGAGTTACATCTTTCCCTTCAAGAAGCCTTTCGCTAAGGCTGTTCTTGTGGAATTGGCAAAGGGATATTTGGAAGCCCATAGAGGGCTATGGTGAAAAAGGAAATAGCTTCCGTTCAAAACTGGAAAGAAGCTTTCTGAGAAACTGCTCTGTGTTCTGTAAATTCCTCTCACAGAGTTACATCTTTCCCTTCAAGAAGCCTTTCGCTAAGGCTGTTCTTGTGGAATTTTCAAAGGGATATTTGGAAGCCCCTAGAGGGCTATGGTGAAAAAGGAAATATCTTCCGTTCAAAACTGGAAAGAAGCTTTCTGAGAAGCTGCTCTGTGTTCTGTTAATTCATCTCACAGAGTTACATCTTTCCCTTCAAGAAGCCTTTCGCTAAGGCTGTTCTTGTGGAATTGGCAAAGGGATATTTGGAAGCCCATAGAGGGCTATGGTGAAAAAGGAAATAGCTTCCGTTCAAAACTGGAAAGAAGCTTTCTGAGAAACTGCTCTGTGTTCCGTAAATTCATCTCACATAGTTACATCTTTCCCTTCAAGAAGCCTTTCGCTAAGGCTGTTCTTGTGGAATTGGCAAAGGGATATTTGGAAGCCTATAGAGGGCTACGGAGAAAAAGGAAATATCTTCCGTTCAAAACTGGAAACAAGCTTTCGGAGAAACTGCTCTGGTTCTGTTAATTCATCTCACAGAGTTACATCTTTCCCTTCAAGAAGCCTTTCGCTAAGGCTGTTCTTGTGGAATTGGCATAGGGATATTTGGAAGCCCATAGAGGGCTATGGTGAAAAAGGAAATATCTTCCGTTCAAAACTGGAAAGAAGCTTTCTGAGAAACTGCTCTGTGATCTGTTAATTCATCTCACAGAGTTACATCTTTCCCTTCAAGAAGCCTTTCGCTAGGGCTGTTCTTGTGGAATTGGCAAAGGGATATTTGGAAGCCCATAGAGGGCTATGGTGAAAAAGGAAATATCTTCCGTTCAAAACTGGAAAGAAGCTTTCTGAGAAACTGCTCTGTGTTCTGTTAATTCATCTCACAGAGTTACATCTTTCCCTTCAAGAAGCCTTTCGCTAAGGCTGTTCTTGTGGAATTGGCAAAGGGATATTTGGAAGCCCATAGAGGGCTATGGTGAAAAAGGAAATATCTTCCGTTCAAAACTGCAAAGAAGCTTTCTGAGAAACTGCTCTGTGTTCTGTTAATTCATCTCACAGAGTTACATCTTTCCCTTCAAGAAGCCTTTCGCTAAGGCTGTTCTTGTGCAATTGGCAAAGGGATATTTGGAAGCCCATAGAGGGCTATGGTGAAAAAGGAAATATCTTCCGTTGAACACTGAAAACAAGCCTTCTGAGAAACTGCTCTGTGTTCTGTTAATACATCTCACAGAGTTACATCTTTCCCTTCAGGAAGCCTTTCGCTAAGGCTGTTCTTGTGGAATTGGCAAAGGGATATTTGGAAGCCCATAGAGGGCTATGGTGAAAAAGGAAATATCTTCCGTTCAAAACTGGAAAGAAGCTTTCTGAGAAACTGCTCTGTGTTCTGTTAATTCATCTCACAGAGTTACATCTTTCCCTTCAAGAAGCCTTTCGCTAAGGCTGTTCTTGTGGAATTGGCAAAGGGATATTTGGAAGCCCATAGAGGGCTATGGTGAAAAAGGAAATATCTTCCGATCAAAACTGGAAAGAAGCTTTCTGAGAAACTGCTCTGTGTTCTGTTAATTCATCTCACAGAGTTACATCTTTCCCTTCAAGAAGCCTTTCGCTAAGGCTGTTCTTGTGGAATTGGCAAAGGGATATTTGGAAGCCCAGAGAGGGCTTTGCTGAAAAAGGAAATATCTTCCTTTCAAAACTGGAAAGAAGCTTTCTGAGAAACTGCTCTGTGTTCTCTTAATTCATCTCATAGCGTTACATGTTTCCCTTCAAGAAGCCTTTCGCTAAGGCTGTTCTTGTGGAATTGGCAAAGGGATATTTGGAAGCCCTTAGAGGGCTAAGGTGAAAAAGGAAATATCTTCCGTTCAAACCTGGAAAGAAGCTTTGTGAGAAACTGTTCTATGTTCTGTTAATTCATCTCACAGAGTTACATCTTTCCCTTCAAGAAGCCTTTCGCTAAGGCTGTTCTTGTGGAATTGGCAAAGGGATATTTGGAAGCCCATAGAGGGCTATGGTGAAAAAGGAAATATCTTCCGATCAAAACTGGATTGAAGCTTTCAGAGAAACTGCTCTGTGTTCTGTTAATTCATCTCACAGAGTTACATCTTTCCCTTCAAGAAGCCTTTCGCTAAGGCTGTTCTTGTGCAATTGGCAAAGGGATATTTGGAAGCGCATAGAGGGCTATGGTGAAAAAGGAAATATCTTCCGTTCAAAACTGGAAAGAAGCTTTCTGAGAAACTGCTCGGTGTTCAGTTAATTCATCTCACAGAGTTACATCTTTCCCTTCAAGAAGCCTTTCGCTAAGGCTGTTCTTGTGGAATTGGTAAAGGGATATTTGGAAGCCCATAGAGGGCTATGGTGAAAAAGGAAATATCTTCCGTTGAAAACTGAAAACAAGCCTTCTGAGAAACTGCTCTGTGTTCTGTTAATTCATCTCACAGAGTTACATCTTTCCCTTCAACAAGCCTTTCGCTAAGGCTGTTCATGTGGAATTGGCAAAGGGATATTTGGAAGCCCATAGAGGGCTATGGTGAAAAAGGAAATCTCTTCCGTTCAAAAGTGGAAAGAATCATTCTGAGAAACGCCTCTGTGTTCTGTTAATTCATCTCACAGAGTTACATCTTTCCCTTCAAGAAGCCTTTCGCTAAGGCTGTTCTTGTGGAATTGGCAAAGGGATATTTGGAAGCCCATAGTGGGCTATGGTGAAAAAGGAAATATCTTCCGTTCAAAACAGGAAAGAAGCTTTCTGAGAATCTGCTCGGTTTTCAGTTAATTCATCTCACAGAGTTACATCTTTCCCTTCAAGAAGCCTTTCGCTAAGGCTGTTCTTGTGGAATTCGGAAAGGGATATTTGGAAGCCCATAGAGGGCTATGGTGAAAAAGGAAATATCTTCCGTTCAAAACTGGAAAGAACCTTTCTGAGAAACTACTCTGTGTTCTGTTAATTCATCTCACAGAGTTACATCTTTCCCTTCAAGAAGCCTTTCGCTAAGGCTGTTCTTGTGCAATTGGCAAAGGGATATTTGGAAGCCCATAGAGGGCTATGGTGAAAAAGGAAATATCTTCCGTTCAAAACTGGAAAGAAGCTTTCTGAGAAGCTGCTCTGTGTTCTGTTAATTCATCTCACAGAGTTACATCTTTCCCTTCAAGAATCCTTTCGCTAAGGCTGTACTTGTGGAATTGGCAAAGGGATACTTGGAAGCCCATAGAGGGCTATGGTGAAAAAGGAAATAGCTTCCGTTCAAAACTGGAAAGAAGCTTTCTGAGAAACTGCTCTGTGTTCCGTAAATTCATCTCACATAGTTACATCTTTCCCTTCAAGAAGCCTTTCGCTAAGGCTGTTCTTGTGGAATTGGCAAAGGGATATTTGGAAGCCTATAGAGGGCTATGGTGAAAAAGGAAATATCATCCGTTCAAAACTGGAAACAAGCTTTCTGAGAAACTGCTCTGTGTTCTGTTAATTCATCTCACAGAGTTAGATCTTTCCCTTCAAGAAGCCTTTCGCTAAGGCTGTTCTTGTCGATTGGCATAGGGATATTTGGAAGCCCATAGAGGGCTATGGTGAAAAAGGAAATATCTTCCGTTCAAAACTGGAAACAACCTTTCTGAGAAACTGCTCCGTGATCTGTTAATTCATCTCACAGAGTTACATCTTTCCCTTCAAGAAGCCTTTCGCTAGGGCTGTTCTGGTGGAATTGGCAAAGGGATATTTGGAAGCCCATAGAGGGCTATGGTGAAAAAGGAAATATCTTCCGTTCAAAATTGGAAAGAAGCTTTCTGAGAAACTGCTCTGTGTTCACTTAATTCATCTCACAGAGTTACATCTTTCCCTTCAAGAAGCCTTTCGCTAAGGCTGTTCTTGTGGAATTGGCAAAGGGATATTTGGAAGACCTTAGAGGGCTATGGTGAAAAAGGAATTATCTTCCGTTCAAACCTGGAAAGAAGCTTTGTGAGAAACTGTTCTATGTTCTGTTAATTTATCTCACAGAGTTACATCTTTCCCTTCAAGAAGCCTTTCGCTAAGGCTGTTCTTGTGGAATTGGCAAAGGGATATTTGGAAGCCCATAGAGGGCTATGGTGAAAAAGGAAATAGCTTCCGTTCAAAACTGGAAAGAAGCTTTCTGAGAAACTGCTCTGTGTTCTGTAAATTCCTCTCACAGAGTTACATCTTTCCCTTCAAGAAGCCTTTCGCTAAGGCTGTTCTTGTGGAATTTGCAAAGGGATATTTGGAAGCCCCTAGAGGGCTATGGTGAAAAAGGAAATATCTTCCGTTCAAAACTGGAAAGAAGCTTTCTGAGAACCTGCTCTGTGTTCTGTTAATTCATCTCACAGAGTTACATCTTTCCCTTCAAGAAGCCTTTCGCTAAGGCTGTACTTGTGGAATTGGCAAAGGGATATTTGGAAGCCCATAGAGGGCTATGGTGAAAAAGGAAATAGCTTCCGTTCAAAACTGGAAAGAAGCTTTCTGAGAAACTGCTCTGTGTTCCGTAAATTCATCTCACATAGTTACATCTTTCCCTTCAAGAAGCCTTTCGCTAAGGCTGTTCTTGTGGAATTGGCAAAGGGATATTTGGAAGCCTATAGAGGGCTACGGAGAAAAAGGAAATATCTTCCGTTCAAAACTGGAAACAAGCTTTCGGAGAAACTGCTCTGGTTCTGTTAATTCATCCACAGAGTTACATCTTTCCCTTCAAGAAGCCTTTCGCTAAGGCTGTTCTTGTGGAATTGGCATAGGGATATTTGGAAGCCCATAGAGGGCTATGGTGAAAAAGGAAATATCTTCCGTTCAAAACTGGAAAGAAGCTTTCTGAGAAACTGCTCTGTGATCTGTTAATTCATCTCACAGAGTTACATCTTTCCCTTCAAGAAGCCTTTCGCTAGGGCTGTTCTTGTGGAATTGGCAAAGGGATATTTGGAAGCCCATAGAGGGCTATGGTGAAAAAGGAAATATCTTCCGTTCAAAACTGGAAAGAAGCTTTCTGAGAAACTGCTCTGTGTTCTGTTAATTCATCTCACAGAGTTACATCTTTCCCTTCAAGAAGCCTTTCGCTAAGGCTGTTCTTGTGGAATTGGCAAAGGGATATTTGGAAGCCCATAGAGGGCTATGGTGAAAAAGGAAATATCTTCCGTTCAAAACTGCAAAGAAGCTTTCTGAGAAACTGCTCTGTGTTCTGTTAATTCATCTCACAGAGTTACATCTTTCCCTTCAAGAAGCCTTTCGCTAAGGCTGTTCTTGTGCAATTGGCAAAGGGATATTTGGAAGCCCATAGAGGGCTATGGTGAAAAAGGAAATATCTTCCGTTGAACACTGAAAACAAGCCTTCTGAGAAACTGCTCTGTGTTCTGTTAATACATCTCACAGAGTTACATCTTTCCCTTCAAGAAGCCTTTCGCTAAGGCTGTTCTTGTGGAATTGGCAAAGGGATATTTGGAAGCCCATAGAGGGCTATGGTGAAAAAGGAAATATCTTCCGTTCAAAACTGGAAAGAAGCTTTCTGAGAAACTGCTCTGTGTTCTGTTAATTCATCTCACAGAGTTACATCTTTCCCTTCAAGAAGCCTTTCGCTAAGGCTGTTCTTGTGGAATTGGCAAAGGGATATTTGGAAGCCCATAGAGGGCTATGGTGAAAAAGGAAATATCTTCCGATCAAAACTGGAAAGAAGCTTTCTGAGAAACTGCTCTGTGTTCTGTTAATTCATCTCACAGAGTTACATCTTTCCCTTCAAGAAGCCTTTCGCTAAGGCTGTTCTTGTGGAATTGGCAAAGGGATATTTGGAAGCCCAGAGAGGGCTTTGCTGAAAAAGGAAATATCTTCCTTTCAAAACTGGAAAGAAGCTTTCTGAGAAACTGCTCTGTGTTCTGTTTATTCATCTCACAGAGTTACATCTTTCCCTTCAAGAAGCCTTTCGCTAAGGTGTTCTTGTGCAATTGGCAAAGGGATATTTGGAAGCCCATAGAGGGCTATGTTGAAAAAGGAAATATCTTCCGTTCAAAACTGGAAAGAAGCTTTCTGAGAAACTGCTCTGTGTTCTGTTAATTCATCTCACAGAGTTACATCTTTCCCTTCAAGAAGCCTTTCGCTAAGGCTGTTCTTGTGGAATTGGTAAAGGGATATTTGGAAGCCCTTAGAGGGCTATGGTGAAAAAGGAAATATCTTCCGTTGAAAACTGAAAACAAGCCTTCTGAGAAACTGCTCTGTGTTCTTTTAATTCATCTCACAGAGTTACATCTTTCCCTTCAAGAAGCCTTTCGCTAAGGCTGTTCTTGTGGAATTGGCAAAGGGATATTTGGAAGCCCATAGAGGGCTACGGGGAAAAAGGAAATATCTTCTGTTCAAAACTGGAAAGAATCTTTCTGAGAAACTGCTCTGTGTTCTGTTAATTCATCTCACAGAGTTACATCTTTCCCTTCAAGAGGCCTTTCGCTAAGGCTGTTTTTGTGGAATTGGCAAAGGGATATTTGGAAGCCCATAGAGGGCTATGGTGAAAAAGGAAATATCTTCCGTTCAAAACTGGAAAGAAGCTTTCTGAGAAACTGCTCTGTGTTCTGTAAATTCATCTCACAGAGTTACATCTTTCCCTTCAAGAAGCCTTTCGCTAAGGCTGTTCTTGTGGAATTGGCAAAGGGATATTTGGAAGCCCATAGAGGGCTATGGTGAAAAAGGAAATATCTTCCGTTCAAAACTGGAAAGAAGCTTTCTGAGAAACTGCTCTGTGTTCTCTTAATTCATCTCACAGAGTTACATCTTTCCCTTCAAGAAGCCTTTCGCTAAGGCTGTTCTTGTGGAACTGGCAAAGGGATATTTAGAAACCCATAGAGGGCTATGGTGAAAAAGGAAATATCTTCCGTTCAAAACTGGAAAGAAGCTCTCTGAGAAACTGCTCTGTGTTCCGTTAATTCATCTCACAGAGTTACATCTTTCCCTTCAAGAAGCCTTTCGCTAAGGCTGTTCTTGTGGAATTGGCGAAGGGATATGTGAAAGCCCATAGAGGGCTATGGTGAAAAAGGAAATATCTTCCGTTCAAAACTGGAAAGAAGCTTTCTGAGAAACTGCTCTGTGTTTTGTTAATTCATCTCACAGAGTTAAATCTTTCCCTTCAAGAGGCCTTTCGCTAAGGCTGTTCTTGTGGAATTGGCAAAGGGATATTTGGAAGCCCATAGAGGGCTATGGTGAAAAAGGAAATATCTTCCGTTGAAAACTGGAAAGAAGCTTTCTGAGAAACTGCTCTGTGTTCTGTTAATTCATCTCACAGAGTTACATCTTTCCCTTCAAGAATCCTTTCGCTAAGGCTGTTCTTGTGGAATTGGCAAAGGGATATTTGGAAGCCCATAGAGGGCTATGGTGAAAAAGGAAATATCTTCCGTTCAAAATTGGAAAGAAGCTTTCTGAGAAACTGCTCTGTGTTCACTTAATTCATCTCACAGAGTTACATCTTTCCCTTCAAGAAGCCTTTCGCTAAGGCTGTTCTTGTGGAATTGGCAAAGCGATATTTGGAAGACCTTAGAGGGCTATGGTGAAAAAGGAATTATCTTCCGTTCAAACCTGGAAAGAAGCTTTGTGAGAATCTGTTCTATGTTCTGTTAATTCATCTCACAGAGTTACATCTATCCCTTCAAGAAACCTTTCACTAAGGCTGTTCTTGTGGAATTGGCAAAGGGATATTTGGAAGCCCATAGAGGGCTATGGTGAAAAAGGAAATAGCTTCCGTTCAAAACTGTAAAGAAGCTTTCTGAGAAACTGCTCTGTGTTCTGTAAATTCATCTCACAGAGTTACATCTTTCCCTTCAAGAAGCCTTTCGCTAAGGCTGTTCTTGTGGAATTTGCAAAGGGATATTTGGAAGCCCCTAGAGGGCTATGGTGAAAAAGGAAATATCTTCCGTTCAAAACTGGAAAGAACCTTTCTGAGAAACTGCTCTGTGTTCTGTTAATTCATCTCACAGAGTTACATCTTTCCCTTCAAGAAGCCTTTCGCTAAGGCTGTTCTTGTGCAATTGGGAAAGGGATATTTGGAAGCCCATAGAGGGCTATGGTGAAAAAGGAAATATCTTCCGTTCAAAACTGGAAAGAAGCTTTCTGAGAAGCTGCTCTGTGTTCTGTTAATTCATCTCACAGAGTTACATCTTTCCCTTCAAGAAGCCTTTCGCTAAGGCTGTTCTTGTGGAATTGGCAAAGGGATATTTGGAAGCCCATAGAGGGCTATGGTGAAAAAGGAAATATCTTCCGATCAAAACTGGATTGAAGCTTTCAGAGAAACTGCTCTGTGTTCTGTTAATTCATCTCACAGAGTTACATCTTTCCCTTCAAGAAGCCTTTCGCTAAGGCTGTTCTTGTGCAATTGGCAAAGGGATATTTGGAAGCCCATAGAGGGCTATGGTGAAAAAGGAAATATCTTCCGTTCAAAACTGGAAAGAAGCTTTCTGAGAAACTGCTCGGTGTTCAGTTAATTCATCTCACAGAGTTACATCTTTCCCTTCAAGAAGCCTTTCGCTAAGGCTGTTCTTGTGGAATTGGTAAAGGGATATTTGGAAGCCCATAGAGGGCTATGGTGAAAAAGGAAATATCTTCCGTTGAAAACTGAAAACAAGCCTTCTGAGAAACTGCTCTGTGTTCTGTTAATTCATCTCACAGAGTTACATCTTTCCCTTCAACAAGCCTTTCGCTAAGGCTGTTCATGTGGAATTGGCAAAGGGATATTTGGAAGCCCATAGAGGGCTATGGTGAAAAAGGAAATCTCTTCCGTTCAAAAGTGGAAAGAATCATTCTGAGAAACGCCTCTGTGTTCTGTTAATTCATCTCACAGAGTTACATCTTTCCCTTCAAGAAGCCTTTCGCTAAGGCTGTTCTTGTGGAATTGGCAAAGGGATATTTGGAAGCCCATAGTGGGCTATGGTGAAAAAGGAAATATCTTCCGTTCAAAACAGGAAAGAAGCTTTCTGAGAATCTGCTCGGTTTTCAGTTAATTCATCTCACAGAGTTACATCTTTCCCTTCAAGAAGCCTTTCGCTAAGGCTGTTCTTGTGGAATTCGGAAAGGGATATTTGGAAGCCCATAGAGGGCTATGGTGAAAAAGGAAATATCTTCCGTTCAAAACTGGAAAGAACCTTTCTGAGAAACTACTCTGTGTTCTGTTAATTCATCTCACAGAGTTACATCTTTCCCTTCAAGAAGCCTTTCGCTAAGGCTGTTCTTGTGCAATTGGCAAAGGGATATTTGGAAGCCCATAGAGGGCTATGGTGAAAAAGGAAATATCTTCCGTTCAAAACTGGAAAGAAGCTTTCTGAGAAGCTGCTCTGTGTTCTGTTAATTCATCTCACAGAGTTACATCTTTCCCTTCAAGAATCCTTTCGCTAAGGCTGTACTTGTGGAATTGGCAAAGGGATACTTGGAAGCCCATAGAGGGCTATGGTGAAAAAGGAAATAGCTTCCGTTCAAAACTGGAAAGAAGCTTTCTGAGAAACTGCTCTGTGTTCCGTAAATTCATCTCACATAGTTACATCTTTCCCTTCAAGAAGCCTTTCGCTAAGGCTGTTCTTGTGGAATTGGCAAAGGGATATTTGGAAGCCTATAGAGGGCTATGGTGAAAAAGGAAATATCATCCGTTCAAAACTGGAAACAAGCTTTCTGAGAAACTGCTCTGTGTTCTGTTAATTCATCTCACAGAGTTAGATCTTTCCCTTCAAGAAGCCTTTCGCTAAGGCTGTTCTTGTCGATTGGCATAGGGATATTTGGAAGCCCATAGAGGGCTATGGTGAAAAAGGAAATATCTTCCGTTCAAAACTGGAAACAACCTTTCTGAGAAACTGCTCCGTGATCTGTTAATTCATCTCACAGAGTTACATCTTTCCCTTCAAGAAGCCTTTCGCTAGGGCTGTTCTGGTGGAATTGGCAAAGGGATATTTGGAAGCCCATAGAGGGCTATGGTGAAAAAGGAAATATCTTCCGTTCAAAATTGGAAAGAAGCTTTCTGAGAAACTGCTCTGTGTTCACTTAATTCATCTCACAGAGTTACATCTTTCCCTTCAAGAAGCCTTTCGCTAAGGCTGTTCTTGTGGAATTGGCAAAGGGATATTTGGAAGACCTTAGAGGGCTATGGTGAAAAAGGAATTATCTTCCGTTCAAACCTGGAAAGAAGCTTTGTGAGAAACTGTTCTATGTTCTGTTAATTCATCTCACAGAGTTACATCTTTCCCTTCAAGAAGCCTTTCGCTAAGGCTGTTCTTGTGGAATTGGTAAAGGGATATTTGGAAGCCCTTAGAGGGCTATGGTGAAAAAGGAAATATCTTCCGTTGAAAACTGAAAACAAGCCTTCTGAGAAACTGCTCTGTGTTCTGTTAATTCATCTCACAGAGTTACATCTTTCCCTTCAAGAAGCCTTTCGCTAAGGCTGTTCTTGTGGAATTGGCAAAGGGATATTTGGAAGCCCATAGAGGGCTACGGGGAAAAAGGAAATATCTTCTGTTCAAAACTGGAAAGAATCTTTCTGAGAAACTGCTCTGTGTTCTGTTAATTCATCTCACAGAGTTACATCTTTCCCTTCAAGAGGCCTTTCGCTAAGGCTGTTTTTGTGGAATTGGCAAAGGGATATTTGGAAGCCCATAGAGGGCTATGGTGAAAAAGGAAATATCTTCCGTTCAAAACTGGAAAGAAGCTTTCTGAGAAACTGCTCTGTGTTCTGTAAATTCATCTCACAGAGTTACATCTTTCCCTTCAAGAAGCCTTTCGCTAAGGCTGTTCTTGTGGAATTGGCAAAGGGATATTTGGAAGCCCATAGAGGGCTATGGTGAAAAAGGAAATATCTTCCGTTCAAAACTGGAAAGAAGCTTTCTGAGAAACTGCTCTGTGTTCTCTTAATTCATCTCACAGAGTTACATCTTTCCCTTCAAGAAGCCTTTCGCTAAGGCTGTTCTTGTGGAACTGGCAAAGGGATATTTAGAAACCCATAGAGGGCTATGGTGAAAAAGGAAATATCTTCCGTTCAAAACTGGAAAGAAGCTCTCTGAGAAACTGCTCTGTGTTCCGTTAATTCATCTCACAGAGTTACATCTTTCCCTTCAAGAAGCCTTTCGCTAAGGCTGTTCTTGTGGAATTGGCGAAGGGATATGTGAAAGCCCATAGAGGGCTATGGTGAAAAAGGAAATATCTTCCGTTCAAAACTGGAAAGAAGCTTTCTGAGAAACTGCTCTGTGTTTTGTTAATTCATCTCACAGAGTTAAATCTTTCCCTTCAAGAGGCCTTTCGCTAAGGCTGTTCTTGTGGAATTGGCAAAGGGATATTTGGAAGCCCATAGAGGGCTATGGTGAAAAAGGAAATATCTTCCGTTGAAAACTGGAAAGAAGCTTTCTGAGAAACTGCTCTGTGTTCTGTTAATTCATCTCACAGAGTTACATCTTTCCCTTCAAGAATCCTTTCGCTAAGGTTGTTCTTGTGGAATTGGCAAAGGGATATTTGGAAGCCCATAGAGGGCTATGGTGAAAAAGGAAATATCTTCCGTTCAAAATTGGAAAGAAGCTTTCTGAGAAACTGCTCTGTGTTCACTTAATTCATCTCACAGAGTTACATCTTTCCCTTCAAGAAGCCTTTCGCTAAGGCTGTTCTTGTGGAATTGGCAAAGCGATATTTGGAAGACCTTAGAGGGCTATGGTGAAAAAGGAATTATCTTCCGTTCAAACCTGGAAAGAAGCTTTGTGAGAATCTGTTCTATGTTCTGTTAATTCATCTCACAGAGTTACATCTATCCCTTCAAGAAACCTTTCACTAAGGCTGTTCTTGTGGAATTGGCAAAGGGATATTTGGAAGCCCATAGAGGGCTATGGTGAAAAAGGAAATAGCTTCCGTTCAAAACTGTAAAGAAGCTTTCTGAGAAACTGCTCTGTGTTCTGTAAATTCATCTCACAGAGTTACATCTTTCCCTTCAAGAAGCCTTTCGCTAAGGCTGTTCTTGTGGAATTTGCAAAGGGATATTTGGAAGCCCCTAGAGGGCTATGGTGAAAAAGGAAATATCTTCCGTTCAAAACTGGAAAGAACCTTTCTGAGAAACTGCTCTGTGTTCTGTTAATTCATCTCACAGAGTTACATCTTTCCCTTCAAGAAGCCTTTCGCTAAGGCTGTTCTTGTGCAATTGGGAAAGGGATATTTGGAAGCCCATAGAGGGCTATGGTGAAAAAGGAAATATCTTCCGTTCAAAACTGGAAAGAAGCTTTCTGAGAAGCTGCTCTGTGTTCTGTTAATTCATCTCACAGAGTTACATCTTTCCCTTCAAGAAGCCTTTCGCTAAGGCTGTACTTGTGGAATTGGCAAAGGGATATTTGGAAGCCCATAGAGGGCTATGGTGAAAAAGGAAATAGCTTCCGTTCAAAACTGGAAAGAAGCTTTCTGAGAAACTGCTCTGTGTTCCGTAAATTCATCTCACAGAGTTACATCTTTCCCTTCAAGAAGCCTTTCGCTAAGGCTGTTCTTGTGGAATTGGCAAAGGGATATTTGGAAGCCTATAGAGGGCTATGGAGAAAAAGGAAATATCTTCCGTTCAAAACTGGAAACAAGCTTTCGGAGAAACTGCTCTGGTTCTGTTAATTCATCTCACAGAGTTACATCTTTCCCTTCAAGAAGCCTTTCGCTAAGGATGTTCTTGTGGAATTGGCAAAGGGATATTTGGAAGCCCAGAGAGGGCTATGCTGAAAAAGGAAATATCTTCCGTTCAAAACTGGAAAGAAGCTTTCTGAGAAACGGCTCTGTGTTCTGTTAATTCATCTCACAGAGTTACATCTTTCCCTTCAAGAAGCCTTTCGCTAAGGCTGTTCTTCTGGAAATGGCAAAGGGATATTTGGAAGCCCATAGAGGGCTAAGGTGAAAAAGGTAATATCTTCCGTTCAAAACTGGAAAGAAGCTTTCTGAGAAACTACTCTGTGTTCTGTTAATTCATCTCACAGAGTTACATCTTTCCCTTCAAGAAGCCTTTCGCTAAGGCTGTTCTTGTGGAATTGGCAAAGGGATATTTGGAAGCCCATAGAGGGCTATGCTGAAAAGGAATTATCTTCCGTTCAAAACTGGAAAGAAGCTTTCTGAGAAACTGCTCGGTGTTCAGTTAATTCATCTCACAGAGTTACATCTTTCCCTTCAAGAAGCCTTTCGCTAAGGCTGTTCTTGTGGAATTGGCAAAGGGATATTTGGAAGCCTATAGAGGGCTATGGTGAAAAAGGAAATATCATCCGTTCAAAACTGGAAACAAGCTTTCTGAGAAACTGCTCTGTGTTCTGTTAATTCATCTCACAGAGTTAGATCTTTCCCTTCAAGAAGCCTTTCGCTAAGGCTGTTCTTGTCGATTGGCATAGGGATATTTGGAAGCCCATAGAGGGCTATGGTGAAAAAGGAAATATCTTCCGTTCAAAACTGGAAACAACCTTTCTGAGAAACTGCTCCGTGATCTGTTAATTCATCTCATAGAGTTACATCTTTCCCTTCAAGAAGCCTTTCGCTAGGGCTGTTCTGGTGGAATTGGCAAAGGGATATTTGGAAGCCCATAGAGGGCTATGGTGAAAAAGGAAATATCTTCCGTTCAAAATTGGAAAGAAGCTTTCTGAGAAACTGCTCTGTGTTCACTTAATTCATCTCACAGAGTTACATCTTTCCCTTCAAGAAGCCTTTCGCTAAGGCTGTTCTTGTGGAATTGGCAAAGGGATATTTGGAAGACCTTAGAGGGCTATGGTGAAAAAGGAATTATCTTCCGTTCAAACCTGGAAAGAAGCTTTGTGAGAAACTGTTCTATGTTCTGTTAATTTATCTCACAGAGTTACATCTTTCCCTTCAAGAAGCCTTTCGCTAAGGCTGTTCTTGTGGAATTGGCAAAGGGATATTTGGAAGCCCATAGAGGGCTATGGTGAAAAAGGAAATAGCTTCCGTTCAAAACTGGAAAGAAGCTTTCTGAGAAACTGCTCTGTGTTCTGTAAATTCCTCTCACAGAGTTACATCTTTCCCTTCAAGAAGCCTTTCGCTAAGGCTGTTCTTGTGGAATTTGCAAAGGGATATTTGGAAGCCCCTAGAGGGCTATGGTGAAAAAGGAAATATCTTCCGTTCAAAACTGGAAAGAAGCTTTCTGAGAAGCTGCTCTGTGTTCTGTTAATTCATCTCACAGAGTTACATCTTTCCCTTCAAGAAGCCTTTCGCTAAGGCTGTACTTGTGGAATTGGCAAAGGGATATTTGGAAGCCCATAGAGGGCTATGGTGAAAAAGGAAATAGCTTCCGTTCAAAACTGGAAAGAAGCTTTCTGAGAAACTGCTCTGTGTTCCGTAAATTCATCTCACATAGTTACATCTTTCCCTTCAAGAAGCCTTTCGCTAAGGCTGTTCTTGTGGAATTGGCAAAGGGATATTTGGAAGCCTATAGAGGGCTACGGAGAAAAAGGAAATATCTTCCGTTCAAAACTGGAAACAAGCTTTCGGAGAAACTGCTCTGGTTCTGTTAATTCATCTCACAGAGTTACATCTTTCCCTTCAAGAAGCCTTTCGCTAAGGCTGTTCTTGTGGAATTGGCATAGGGATATTTGGAAGCCCATAGAGGGCTATGGTGAAAAAGGAAATATCTTCCGTTCAAAACTGGAAAGAAGCTTTCTGAGAAACTGCTCTGTGATCTGTTAATTCATCTCACAGAGTTACATCTTTCCCTTCAAGAAGCCTTTCGCTAGGGCTGTTCTTGTGGAATTGGCAAAGGGATATTTGGAAGCCCATAGAGGGCTATGGTGAAAAAGGAAATATCTTCCGTTCAAAACTGGAAAGAAGCTTTCTGAGAAACTGCTCTGTGTTCTGTTAATTCATCTCACAGAGTTACATCTTTCCCTTCAAGAAGCCTTTCGCTAAGGCTGTTCTTGTGGAATTGGCAAACGGATATTTGGAAGCCCATAGAGGGCTATGGTGAAAAAGGAAATATCTTCCGTTCAAAACTGCAAAGAAGCTTTCTGAGAAACTGCTCTGTGTTCTGTTAATTCATCTCACAGAGTTACATCTTTCCCTTCAAGAAGCCTTTCGCTAAGGCTGTTCTTGTGCAATTGGCAAAGGGATATTTGGAAGCCCATAGAGGGCTATGGTGAAAAAGGAAATATCTTCCGTTGAACACTGAAAACAAGCCTTCTGAGAAACTGCTCTGTGTTCTGTTAATACATCTCACAGAGTTACATCTTTCCCTTCAGGAAGCCTTTCGCTAAGGCTGTTCTTGTGGAATTGGCAAAGGGATATTTGGAAGCCCATAGAGGGCTATGGTGAAAAAGGAAATATCTTCCGTTCAAAACTGGAAAGAAGCTTTCTGAGAAACTGCTCTGTGTTCTGTTAATTCATCTCACAGAGTTACATCTTTCCCTTCAAGAAGCCTTTCGCTAAGGCTGTTCTTGTGGAATTGGCAAAGGGATATTTGGAAGCCCATAGAGGGCTATGGTGAAAAAGGAAATATCTTCCGTTCAAAACTGGAAAGAAGCTTTCTGAGAAACTGCTCTGTGTTCTGTTAATTCCTCTCACAGAGTTACATCTTTCCCTTCAAGAAGCCTTTCGCTAAGGCTGTTCTTGTGGAATTGGCAAAGGGATATTTGGAAGCCCAGAGAGGGCTTTGCTGAAAAAGGAAATATCTTCCTTTCAAAACTGGAAAGAAGCTTTCTGAGAAACTGCTCTGTGTTCTGTTTATTCATCTCACAGAGTTACATCTTTCCCTTCAAGAAGCCTTTCGCTAAGGTGTTCTTGTGCAATTGGCAAAGGGATATTTGGAAGCCCATAGAGGGCTATGTTGAAAAAGGAAATATCTTCCGTTCAAAACTGGAAAGAAGCTTTCTGAGAAACTGCTCTGTGTTCTGTTAATTCATCTCACAGAGTTACATCTTTCCCTTCAAGAAGCCTTTCGCTAAGGCTGTTCTTGTGGAATTGGTAAAGGGATATTTGGAAGCCCTTAGAGGGCTATGGTGAAAAAGGAAATATCTTCCGTTGAAAACTGAAAACAAGCCTTCTGAGAAACTGCTCTGTGTTCTGTTAATTCATCTCACAGAGTTACATCTTTCCCTTCAAGAAGCCTTTCGCTAAGGCTGTTCTTGTGGAATTGGCAAAGGGATATTTGGAAGCCCATAGAGGGCTACGGGGAAAAAGGAAATATCTTCTGTTCAAAACTGGAAAGAATCTTTCTGAGAAACTGCTCTGTGTTCTGTTAATTCATCTCACAGAGTTACATCTTTCCCTTCAAGAGGCCTTTCGCTAAGGCTGTTTTTGTGGAATTGGCAAAGGGATATTTGGAAGCCCATAGAGGGCTATGGTGAAAAAGGAAATATCTTCCGTTCAAAACTGGAAAGAAGCTTTCTGAGAAACTGCTCTGTGTTCTGTAAATTCATCTCACAGAGTTACATCTTTCCCTTCAAGAAGCCTTTCGCTAAGGCTGTTCTTGTGGAATTGGCAAAGGGATATTTGGAAGCCCATAGAGGGCTATGGTGAAAAAGGAAATATCTTCCGTTCAAAACTGGAAAGAAGCTTTCTGAGAAACTGCTCTGTGTTCTCTTAATTCATCTCACAGAGTTACATCTTTCCCTTCAAGAAGCCTTTCGCTAAGGCTGTTCTTGTGGAACTGGCAAAGGGATATTTAGAAACCCATAGAGGGCTATGGTGAAAAAGGAAATATCTTCCGTTCAAAACTGGAAAGAAGCTCTCTGAGAAACTGCTCTGTGTTCCGTTAATTCATCTCACAGAGTTACATCTTTCCCTTCAAGAAGCCTTTCGCTAAGGCTGTTCTTGTGGAATTGGCGAAGGGATATGTGAAAGCCCATAGAGGGCTATGGTGAAAAAGGAAATATCTTCCGTTCAAAACTGGAAAGAAGCTTTCTGAGAAACTGCTCTGTGTTTTGTTAATTCATCTCACAGAGTTAAATCTTTCCCTTCAAGAGGCCTTTCGCTAAGGCTGTTCTTGTGGAATTGGCAAAGGGATATTTGGAAGCCCATAGAGGGCTATGGTGAAAAAGGAAATATCTTCCGTTGAAAACTGGAAAGAAGCTTTCTGAGAAACTGCTCTGTGTTCTGTTAATTCATCTCACAGAGTTACATCTTTCCCTTCAAGAATCCTTTCGCTAAGGTTGTTCTTGTGGAATTGGCAAAGGGATATTTGGAAGCCCATAGAGGGCTATGGTGAAAAAGGAAATATCTTCCGTTCAAAATTGGAAAGAAGCTTTCTGAGAAACTGCTCTGTGTTCACTTAATTCATCTCACAGAGTTACATCTTTCCCTTCAAGAAGCCTTTCGCTAAGGCTGTTCTTGTGGAATTGGCAAAGCGATATTTGGAAGACCTTAGAGGGCTATGGTGAAAAAGGAATTATCTTCCGTTCAAACCTGGAAAGAAGCTTTGTGAGAATCTGTTCTATGTTCTGTTAATTCATCTCACAGAGTTACATCTATCCCTTCAAGAAACCTTTCACTAAGGCTGTTCTTGTGGAATTGGCAAAGGGATATTTGGAAGCCCATAGAGGGCTATGGTGAAAAAGGAAATAGCTTCCGTTCAAAACTGTAAAGAAGCTTTCTGAGAAACTGCTCTGTGTTCTGTAAATTCATCTCACAGAGTTACATCTTTCCCTTCAAGAAGCCTTTCGCTAAGGCTGTTCTTGTGGAATTTGCAAAGGGATATTTGGAAGCCCCTAGAGGGCTATGGTGAAAAAGGAAATATCTTCCGTTCAAAACTGGAAAGAACCTTTCTGAGAAACTGCTCTGTGTTCTGTTAATTCATCTCACAGAGTTACATCTTTCCCTTCAAGAAGCCTTTCGCTAAGGCTGTTCTTGTGCAATTGGGAAAGGGATATTTGGAAGCCCATAGAGGGCTATGGTGAAAAAGGAAATATCTTCCGTTCAAAACTGGAAAGAAGCTTTCTGAGAAGCTGCTCTGTGTTCTGTTAATTCATCTCACAGAGTTACATCTTTCCCTTCAAGAAGCCTTTCGCTAAGGCTGTACTTGTGGAATTGGCAAAGGGATATTTGGAAGCCCATAGAGGGCTATGGTGAAAAAGGAAATAGCTTCCGTTCAAAACTGGAAAGAAGCTTTCTGAGAAACTGCTCTGTGTTCCGTAAATTCATCTCACAGAGTTACATCTTTCCCTTCAAGAAGCCTTTCGCTAAGGCTGTTCTTGTGGAATTGGCAAAGGGATATTTGGAAGCCTATAGAGGGCTATGGAGAAAAAGGAAATATCTTCCGTTCAAAACTGGAAACAAACTTTCGGAGAAACTGCTCTGGTTCTGTTAATTCATCTCACAGAGTTACATCTTTCCCTTCAAGAAGCCTTTCGCTAAGGATGTTCTTGTGGAATTGGCAAAGGGATATTTGGAAGCCCAGAGAGGGCTATGCTGAAAAAGGAAATATCTTCCGTTCAAAACTGGAAAGAAGCTTTCTGAGAAACGGCTCTGTGTTCTGTTAATTCATCTCACAGAGTTACATCTTTCCCTTCAAGAAGCCTTTCGCTAAGGCTGTTCTTCTGGAAATGGCAAAGGGATATTTGGAAGCCCATAGAGGGCTAAGGTGAAAAAGGTAATATCTTCCGTTCAAAACTGGAAAGAAGCTTTCTGAGAAACTACTCTGTGTTCTGTTAATTCATCTCACAGAGTTCCATCTTTCCCTTCAAGAAGCCTTTCGCTAAGGCTGTTCTTGTGGAATTGGCAAAGGGATATTTGGAAGCCCATAGAGGGCTATGCTGAAAAGGAATTATCTTCCGTTCAAAACTGGAAAGAAGCTTTCTGAGAAACTGCTCGGTGTTCAGTTAATTCATCTCACAGAGTTACATCTTTCCCTTCAAGAAGCCTTTCGCTAAGGCTGTTCTTGTGGAATTGGCAAAGGGATATTTGGAAGCCTATAGAGGGCTATGGTGAAAAAGGAAATATCATCCGTTCAAAACTGGAAACAAGCTTTCTGAGAAACTGCTCTGTGTTCTGTTAATTCATCTCACAGAGTTAGATCTTTCCCTTCAAGAAGCCTTTCGCTAAGGCTGTTCTTGTCGATTGGCATAGGGATATTTGGAAGCCCATAGAGGGCTATGGTGAAAAAGGAAATATCTTCCGTTCAAAACTGGAAACAACCTTTCTGAGAAACTGCTCCGTGATCTGTTAATTCATCTCATAGAGTTACATCTTTCCCTTCAAGAAGCCTTTCGCTAGGGCTGTTCTGGTGGAATTGGCAAAGGGATATTTGGAAGCCCATAGAGGGCTATGGTGAAAAAGGAAATATCTTCCGTTCAAAATTGGAAAGAAGCTTTCTGAGAAACTGCTCTGTGTTCACTTAATTCATCTCACAGAGTTACATCTTTCCCTTCAAGAAGCCTTTCGCTAAGGCTGTTCTTGTGGAATTGGCAAAGGGATATTTGGAAGACCTTAGAGGGCTATGGTGAAAAAGGAATTATCTTCCGTTCAAACCTGGAAAGAAGCTTTGTGAGAAACTGTTCTATGTTCTGTTAATTTATCTCACAGAGTTACATCTTTCCCTTCAAGAAGCCTTTCGCTAAGGCTGTTCTTGTGGAATTGGCAAAGGGATATTTGGAAGCCCATAGAGGGCTATGGTGAAAAAGGAAATAGCTTCCGTTCAAAACTGGAAAGAAGCTTTCTGAGAAACTGCTCTGTGTTCTGTAAATTCCTCTCACAGAGTTACATCTTTCCCTTCAAGAAGCCTTTCGCTAAGGCTGTTCTTGTGGAATTTGCAAAGGGATATTTGGAAGCCCCTAGAGGGCTATGGTGAAAAAGGAAATATCTTCCGTTCAAAACTGGAAAGAAGCTTTCTGAGAAGCTGCTCTGTGTTCTGTTAATTCATCTCACAGAGTTACATCTTTCCCTTCAAGAAGCCTTTCGCTAAGGCTGTACTTGTGGAATTGGCAAAGGGATATTTGGAAGCCCATAGAGGGCTATGGTGAAAAAGGAAATAGCTTCCGTTCAAAACTGGAAAGAAGCTTTCTGAGAAACTGCTCTGTGTTCCGTAAATTCATCTCACATAGTTACATCTTTCCCTTCAAGAAGCCTTTCGCTAAGGCTGTTCTTGTGGAATTGGCAAAGGGATATTTGGAAGCCTATAGAGGGCTACGGAGAAAAAGGAAATATCTTCCGTTCAAAACTGGAAACAAGCTTTCGGAGAAACTGCTCTGGTTCTGTTAATTCATCTCACAGAGTTACATCTTTCCCTTCAAGAAGCCTTTCGCTAAGGCTGTTCTTGTGGAATTGGCATAGGGATATTTGGAAGCCCATAGAGGGCTATGGTGAAAAAGGAAATATCTTCCGTTCAAAACTGGAAAGAAGCTTTCTGAGAAACTGCTCTGTGATCTGTTAATTCATCTCACAGAGTTACATCTTTCCCTTCAAGAAGCCTTTCGCTAGGGCTGTTCTTGTGGAATTGGCAAAGGGATATTTGGAAGCCCATAGAGGGCTATGGTGAAAAAGGAAATATCTTCCGTTCAAAACTGGAAAGAAGCTTTCTGAGAAACTGCTCTGTGTTCTGTTAATTCATCTCACAGAGTTACATCTTTCCCTTCAAGAAGCCTTTCGCTAAGGCTGTTCTTGTGGAATTGGCAAACGGATATTTGGAAGCCCATAGAGGGCTATGGTGAAAAAGGAAATATCTTCCGTTCAAAACTGCAAAGAAGCTTTCTGAGAAACTGCTCTGTGTTCTGTTAATTCATCTCACAGAGTTACATCTTTCCCTTCAAGAAGCCTTTCGCTAAGGCTGTTCTTGTGCAATTGGCAAAGGGATATTTGGAAGCCCATAGAGGGCTATGGTGAAAAAGGAAATATCTTCCGTTGAACACTGAAAACAAGCCTTCTGAGAAACTGCTCTGTGTTCTGTTAATACATCTCACAGAGTTACATCTTTCCCTTCAGGAAGCCTTTCGCTAAGGCTGTTCTTGTGGAATTGGCAAAGGGATATTTGGAAGCCCATAGAGGGCTATGGTGAAAAAGGAAATATCTTCCGTTCAAAACTGGAAAGAAGCTTTCTGAGAAACTGCTCTGTGTTCTGTTAATTCATCTCACAGAGTTACATCTTTCCCTTCAAGAAGCCTTTCGCTAAGGCTGTTCTTGTGGAATTGGCAAAGGGATATTTGGAAGCCCATAGAGGGCTATGGTGAAAAAGGAAATATCTTCCGTTCAAAACTGGAAAGAAGCTTTCTGAGAAACTGCTCTGTGTTCTGTTAATTCCTCTCACAGAGTTACATCTTTCCCTTCAACAAGCCTTTCGCTAAGGCTGTTCTTGTGGAATTGGCAAAGGGATATTTGGAAGCCCATAGAGGGCTATGGTGAAAAAGGAAATATCTTCCGTTCAAAACTGGAAAGAAGCTTTCTGAGAACCTGCTCTGTGTTCTGTTAATTCATCTCACAGAGTTTCATATTTCCCTTCAAGAAGCCTTTCGCTAAGGCTGTTCTTGTGGAATTGGCAAAGGGATATTTGGAAGCCCATAGAGTGCTATGGTGAAAAAGGAAATATCTTCCGTTCAAAACTGGAAAGAAGCTTTCTGAGAAACTGCTGTGTGTTCTGTAAATTCATCTCACAGAGTTACATCTTTCCCTTCAAGAAGCCTTTCGCTAAGGATGTTCTTGTGGAATTGGCAAAGGGATATTTGGAAGCCCATAGAGGGCTATGGTGAAAAAGGAAATATCTTCCGTTCAGAATTGGAAAGAAGCTTTCTGAGAAACTGCTCTGTGTTCTGTTAATTCCTCTCACAGAGTTACATCTTTCCCTTCAAGAAGCCTTTCGCTAAGGCTGTTCTTGTGGAATTGGCAATGGGATATTTAGAAGCCCTTAGAGGGCTATGGTGAAAAAGGAAATATCTTCCGTTGAAAACTGGAAAGAAGCTTTCTGAGAACCTGCTCTGTGTTCTGTTAATTCATCTCACAGAGTTACATCTTTCCCTTCAAGAATCCTTTCAATAAGGCTGTTCTTGTGGAATTGGCAAAGGGATATTTGGAAGCCCATAGAGGGCTATGGTGAAAAAGGAAATACCTTCCGTTCAAAACTGGATAGAAGCTTTCTGAGAAACTGCTCTGTGTTCTGTTAATTCATCTCACAGAGTTACATCTTTCCCTTCAAGAAGCCTTTCGCTAAGGCTGTTCTTGTGCAATTGGCAAAGGGATATTTGGAAGCCCATAGAGGGCTATGGTGAAAAAGGAAATATCTTCCGTTCAAAACTGGAAAGAAGCTTTCTGAGAAACTGCTCTGTGTTCTGTTAATTCATCTCACAGAGTTACATCTTTCCCTTCAAGAAGCCTGTCGCTAAGGCTGTTCTTGTGGAATTGGCAAAGGGATATTTGGAAGCCCATAGAGGGCTATGGTGAAAAAGGAAATAAATTCCGTTGAAAACTGGAAAGAAGCTTTCTGAGAAACTGCTCTGTGTTCTTTAAATTCATCTCACAGAGTTACATCTTTCACTTCAAGAAGCCTTTCGCTAAGTCTGTTCTTGTGGAATTGGGAAAGGGATATTTGGAAGCCCATAGAGGGCTATGGTGAAAAAGGAAATATCTTCCGTTCAAAACTGGAAACAAGCTTTCTGAGAAACTGCTCCGTGATCTGTTAATTCATCTCACAGAGTTACATCTTTCCCTTCAAGAAGCCTTTCGCTAGGGTTGTTCTTGTGGAATTGGCAAAGGGATATTTGGAAGCCCATAGAGGGCTATGGCGAAAAAGAAAATATCTTCCGTTCAAAACTGGAAAGAAGCTTTCTGAGAAACTGCTCTGTGTTCTGTTAATTCATCTCCCAGAGTTACATCTTTCCCTTCAAGAAGCCTTTCGCTAAGGCTGTTCTTGTGGAATTGGCAAAGGGATATTTGGAAGCCCATAGAGGGCTATGGTGAAAAAGGAAATATCTTCCGTTCAAAACTGGAAAGAAGCTCTCTGAGAAACTGCTCTGTGTTCCGTTAATTCATCTCACAGAGTTACATCTTTCCCTTCAAGAAGCCTTTCGCTAAGGCTGTTCTTGTGGAATTGGCGAAGGGATATGTGAAAGCCCATAGAGGGCTATGGTGAAAAAGGAAATATCTTCCGTTCAAAACTGGAAAGAAGCTTTCTGAGAAACTGCTCTGTGTTTTGTTAATTCATCTCACAGAGTTAAATCTTTCCCTTCAAGAGGCCTTTCGCTAAGGCTGTTCTTGTGGAATTGGCAAAGGGATATTTGGAAGCCCATAGAGGGCTATGGTGAAAAAGGAAATATCTTCCGTTGAAAACTGGAAAGAAGCTTTCTGAGAAACTGCTCTGTGTTCTGTTAATTCATCTCACAGAGTTACATCTTTCCCTTCAAGAATCCTTTCGCTAAGGCTGTTCTTGTGGAATTGGCAAAGGGATATTTGGAAGCCCATAGAGGGCTATGGTGAAAAAGGAAATATCTTCCGTTCAAAATTGGAAAGAAGCTTTCTGAGAAACTGCTCTGTGTTCACTTAATTCATCTCACAGAGTTACATCTTTCCCTTCAAGAAGCCTTTCGCTAAGGCTGTTCTTGTGGAATTGGCAAAGCGATATTTGGAAGACCTTAGAGGGCTATGGTGAAAAAGGAATTATCTTCCGTTCAAACCTGGAAAGAAGCTTTGTGAGAATCTGTTCTATGTTCTGTTAATTCATCTCACAGAGTTACATCTATCCCTTCAAGAAACCTTTCACTAAGGCTGTTCTTGTGGAATTGGCAAAGGGATATTTGGAAGCCCATAGAGGGCTATGGTGAAAAAGGAAATAGCTTCCGTTCAAAACTGTAAAGAAGCTTTCTGAGAAACTGCTCTGTGTTCTGTAAATTCATCTCACAGAGTTACATCTTTCCCTTCAAGAAGCCTTTCGCTAAGGCTGTTCTTGTGGAATTTGCAAAGGGATATTTGGAAGCCCCTAGAGGGCTATGGTGAAAAAGGAAATATCTTCCGTTCAAAACTGGAAAGAACCTTTCTGAGAAACTGCTCTGTGTTCTGTTAATTCATCTCACAGAGTTACATCTTTCCCTTCAAGAAGCCTTTCGCTAAGGCTGTTCTTGTGCAATTGGGAAAGGGATATTTGGAAGCCCATAGAGGGCTATGGTGAAAAAGGAAATATCTTCCGTTCAAAACTGGAAAGAAGCTTTCTGAGAAGCTGCTCTGTGTTCTGTTAATTCATCTCACAGAGTTACATCTTTCCCTTCAAGAAGCCTTTCGCTAAGGCTGTACTTGTGGAATTGGCAAAGGGATATTTGGAAGCCCATAGAGGGCTATGGTGAAAAAGGAAATAGCTTCCGTTCAAAACTGGAAAGAAGCTTTCTGAGAAACTGCTCTGTGTTCCGTAAATTCATCTCACAGAGTTACATCTTTCCCTTCAAGAAGCCTTTCGCTAAGGCTGTTCTTGTGGAATTGGCAAAGGGATATTTGGAAGCCTATAGAGGGCTATGGAGAAAAAGGAAATATCTTCCGTTCAAAACTGGAAACAAGCTTTCGGAGAAACTGCTCTGGTTCTGTTAATTCATCTCACAGAGTTACATCTTTCCCTTCAAGAAGCCTTTCGCTAAGGATGTTCTTGTGGAATTGGCAAAGGGATATTTGGAAGCCCAGAGAGGGCTATGCTGAAAAAGGAAATATCTTCCGTTCAAAACTGGAAAGAAGCTTTCTGAGAAACGGCTCTGTGTTCTGTTAATTCATCTCACAGAGTTACATCTTTCCCTTCAAGAAGCCTTTCGCTAAGGCTGTTCTTCTGGAAATGGCAAAGGGATATTTGGAAGCCCATAGAGGGCTAAGGTGAAAAAGGTAATATCTTCCGTTCAAAACTGGAAAGAAGCTTTCTGAGAAACTGCTCTGTGTTCTGTTAATTCATCTCACAGAGTTACATCTTTCCCTTCAAGAAGCCTTTCGCTAAGGCTGTTCTTGTGGAATTGGCAAAGGGATATTTGGAAGCCCATAGAGGGCTATGCTGAAAAGGAATTATCTTCCGTTCAAAACTGGAAAGAAGCTTTCTGAGAAACTGCTCGGTGTTCAGTTAATTCATCTCACAGAGTTACATCTTTCCCTTCAAGAAGCCTTTCGCTAAGGCTGTTCTTGTGGAATTGGCAAAGGGATATTTGGAAGCCTATAGAGGGCTATGGTGAAAAAGGAAATATCATCCGTTCAAAACTGGAAACAAGCTTTCTGAGAAACTGCTCTGTGTTCTGTTAATTCATCTCACAGAGTTAGATCTTTCCCTTCAAGAAGCCTTTCGCTAAGGCTGTTCTTGTCGATTGGCATAGGGATATTTGGAAGCCCATAGAGGGCTATGGTGAAAAAGGAAATATCTTCCGTTCAAAACTGGAAACAACCTTTCTGAGAAACTGCTCCGTGATCTGTTAATTCATCTCATAGAGTTACATCTTTCCCTTCAAGAAGCCTTTCGCTAGGGCTGTTCTGGTGGAATTGGCAAAGGGATATTTGGAAGCCCATAGAGGGCTATGGTGAAAAAGGAAATATCTTCCGTTCAAAATTGGAAAGAAGCTTTCTGAGAAACTGCTCTGTGTTCACTTAATTCATCTCACAGAGTTACATCTTTCCCTTCAAGAAGCCTTTCGCTAAGGCTGTTCTTGTGGAATTGGCAAAGGGATATTTGGAAGACCTTAGAGGGCTATGGTGAAAAAGGAATTATCTTCCGTTCAAACCTGGAAAGAAGCTTTGTGAGAAACTGTTCTATGTTCTGTTAATTTATCTCACAGAGTTACATCTTTCCCTTCAAGAAGCCTTTCGCTAAGGCTGTTCTTGTGGAATTGGCAAAGGGATATTTGGAAGCCCATAGAGGGCTATGGTGAAAAAGGAAATAGCTTCCGTTCAAAACTGGAAAGAAGCTTTCTGAGAAACTGCTCTGTGTTCTGTAAATTCCTCTCACAGAGTTACATCTTTCCCTTCAAGAAGCCTTTCGCTAAGGCTGTTCTTGTGGAATTTGCAAAGGGATATTTGGAAGCCCCTAGAGGGCTATGGTGAAAAAGGAAATATCTTCCGTTCAAAACTGGAAAGAAGCTTTCTGAGAAGCTGCTCTGTGTTCTGTTAATTCATCTCACAGAGTTACATCTTTCCCTTCAAGAAGCCTTTCGCTAAGGCTGTACTTGTGGAATTGGCAAAGGGATATTTGGAAGCCCATAGAGGGCTATGGTGAAAAAGGAAATAGCTTCCGTTCAAAACTGGAAAGAAGCTTTCTGAGAAACTGCTCTGTGTTCTGTTAATTCATCTCACAGAGTTACATCTTTCCCTTCAAGAAGCCTTTCGCTAAGGCTGTTCTTGTGGAATTGGCAAAGGGATATTTGGAAGCCCATAGAGGGCTATGGTGAAAAAGGAAATATCTTCCGTTCAAAACTGCAAAGAAGCTTTCTGAGAAACTGCTCTGTGTTCTGTTAATTCATCTCACAGAGTTACATCTTTCCCTTCAAGAAGCCTTTCGCTAAGGCTGTTCTTGTGCAATTGGCAAAGGGATATTTGGAAGCCCATAGAGGGCTATGGTGAAAAAGGAAATATCTTCCGTTGAACACTGAAAACAAGCCTTCTGAGAAACTGCTCTGTGTTCTGTTAATACATCTCACAGAGTTACATCTTTCCCTTCAGGAAGCCTTTCGCTAAGGCTGTTCTTGTGGAATTGGCAAAGGGATATTTGGAAGCCCATAGAGGGCTATGGTGAAAAAGGAAATATCTTCCGTTCAAAACTGGAAAGAAGCTTTCTGAGAAACTGCTCTGTGTTCTGTTAATTCATCTCACAGAGTTACATCTTTCCCTTCAAGAAGCCTTTCGCTAAGGCTGTTCTTGTGGAATTGGCAAAGGGATATTTGGAAGCCCATAGAGGGCTATGGTGAAAAAGGAAATATCTTCCGTTCAAAACTGGAAAGAAGCTTTCTGAGAAACTGCTCTGTGTTCTGTTAATTCCTCTCACAGAGTTACATCTTTCCCTTCAACAAGCCTTTCGCTAAGGCTGTTCTTGTGGAATTGGCAAAGGGATATTTGGAAGCCCATAGAGGGCTATGGTGAAAAAGGAAATATCTTCCGTTCAAAACTGGAAAGAAGCTTTCTGAGAACCTGCTCTGTGTTCTGTTAATTCATCTCACAGAGTTTCATATTTCCCTTCAAGAAGCCTTTCGCTAAGGCTGTTCTTGTGGAATTGGCAAAGGGATATTTGGAAGCCCATAGAGTGCTATGGTGAAAAAGGAAATATCTTCCGTTCAAAACTGGAAAGAAGCTTTCTGAGAAACTGCTGTGTGTTCTGTAAATTCATCTCACAGAGTTACATCTTTCCCTTCAAGAAGCCTTTCGCTAAGGATGTTCTTGTGGAATTGGCAAAGGGATATTTGGAAGCCCATAGAGGGCTATGGTGAAAAAGGAAATATCTTCCGTTCAGAATTGGAAAGAAGCTTTCTGAGAAACTGCTCTGTGTTCTGTTAATTCCTCTCACAGAGTTACATCTTTCCCTTCAAGAAGCCTTTCGCTAAGGCTGTTCTTGTGGAATTGGCAATGGGATATTTAGAAGCCCTTAGAGGGCTATGGTGAAAAAGGAAATATCTTCCGTTGAAAACTGGAAAGAAGCTTTCTGAGAACCTGCTCTGTGTTCTGTTAATTCATCTCACAGAGTTACATCTTTCCCTTCAAGAATCCTTTCAATAAGGCTGTTCTTGTGGAATTGGCAAAGGGATATTTGGAAGCCCATAGAGGGCTATGGTGAAAAAGGAAATACCTTCCGTTCAAAACTGGATAGAAGCTTTCTGAGAAACTGCTCTGTGTTCTGTTAATTCATCTCACAGAGTTACATCTTTCCCTTCAAGAAGCCTTTCGCTAAGGCTGTTCTTGTGCAATTGGCAAAGGGATATTTGGAAGCCCATAGAGGGCTATGGTGAAAAAGGAAATATCTTCCGTTCAAAACTGGAAAGAAGCTTTCTGAGAAACTGCTCTGTGTTCTGTTAATTCATCTCACAGAGTTACATCTTTCCCTTCAAGAAGCCTGTCGCTAAGGCTGTTCTTGTGGAATTGGCAAAGGGATATTTGGAAGCCCATAGAGGGCTATGGTGAAAAAGGAAATAAATTCCGTTGAAAACTGGAAAGAAGCTTTCTGAGAAACTGCTCTGTGTTCTTTAAATTCATCTCACAGAGTTACATCTTTCACTTCAAGAAGCCTTTCGCTAAGTCTGTTCTTGTGGAATTGGGAAAGGGATATTTGGAAGCCCATAGAGGGCTATGGTGAAAAAGGAAATATCTTCCGTTCAAAACTGGAAACAAGCTTTCTGAGAAACTGCTCCGTGATCTGTTAATTCATCTCACAGAGTTACATCTTTCCCTTCAAGAAGCCTTTCGCTAGGGTTGTTCTTGTGGAATTGGCAAAGGGATATTTGGAAGCCCATAGAGGGCTATGGCGAAAAAGAAAATATCTTCCGTTCAAAACTGGAAAGAAGCTTTCTGAGAAACTGCTCTGTGTTCTGTTAATTCATCTCCCAGAGTTACATCTTTCCCTTCAAGAAGCCTTTCGCTAAGGCTGTTCTTGTGGAATTCGCAAAGGGATATTTGGAAGCCCATAGAGGGCTATGGTGAAAAAGGAAATATCTTCCGTTCAAAAGTGTAAAGAAGCTTTCTGAGAAACTGCTCTGTGTTCTGTTAATTCATCTCACAGAGTTACATCTTTCCCTTCAAGAAGCCTTTCGCTAAGGCTGTTCTTGTGCAATTGGCAAAGGGATATTTGGAAGCCCATAGAGGGCTATGGTGAAAAAGGAAATATCTTCCGATCAAAACTGGAAACAAGCTTTCTGAGAAACTGGTCTGTGTTCTGTTAATTCATCTCACAGAGTTACATCTTTCCCTTCAAGAAGCCTTTCGCTAAGGCTGTTCTTGTGCAATTGGCAAAGGGATATTTGGAAGCCCATAGAGGGCTATGGTGAAAAAGGAAATATCTTCCGTTGAAAATTGGAAAGAAGCTTTCTGAGAAACTGCTCTGTGTTCACTTAATTCATCTCACAGAGTTACATCTTTCCCTTCAAGAAGCCTTTCGCTAAGGCTGTTCTTGTGGAATTGGCAAAGCGATATTTGGAAGACCTTAGAGGGCTATGGTGAAAAAGGAATTATCTTCCGTTCAAACCTGGAAAGAAGCTTTGTGAGAATCTGTTCTATGTTCTGTTAATTCATCTCACAGAGTTACATCTACCCTTCAAGAAACCTTTCACTAAGGCTGTTCTTGTGGAATTGGCAAAGGGATATTTGGAAGCCCATAGAGGGCTATGGTGAAAAAGGAAATAGCTTCCGTTCAAAACTGTAAAGAAGCTTTCTGAGAAACTGCTCTGTGTTCTGTAAATTCATCTCACAGAGTTACATCTTTCCCTTCAAGAAGCCTTTCGCTAAGGCTGTTCTTGTGGAATTTGCAAAGGGATATTTGGAAGCCCCTAGAGGGCTATGGTGAAAAAGGAAATATCTTCCGTTCAAAACTGGAAAGAACCTTTCTGAGAAACTGCTCTGTGTTCTGTTAATTCATCTCACAGAGTTACATCTTTCCCTTCAAGAAGCCTTTCGCTAAGGCTGTTCTTGTGCAATTGGGAAAGGGATATTTGGAAGCCCATAGAGGGCTATGGTGAAAAAGGAAATATCTTCCGTTCAAAACTGGAAAGAAGCTTTCTGAGAAGCTGCTCTGTGTTCTGTTAATTCATCTCACAGAGTTACATCTTTCCCTTCAAGAAGCCTTTCGCTAAGGCTGTACTTGTGGAATTGGCAAAGGGATATTTGGAAGCCCATAGAGGGCTATGGTGAAAAAGGAAATAGCTTCCGTTCAAAACTGGAAAGAAGCTTTCTGAGAAACTGCTCTGTGTTCCGTAAATTCATCTCACAGAGTTACATCTTTCCCTTCAAGAAGCCTTTCGCTAAGGCTGTTCTTGTGGAATTGGCAAAGGGATATTTGGAAGCCTATAGAGGGCTATGGAGAAAAAGGAAATATCTTCCGTTCAAAACTGGAAACAAGCTTTCGGAGAAACTGCTCTGGTTCTGTTAATTCATCTCACAGAGTTACATCTTTCCCTTCAAGAAGCCTTTCGCTAAGGATGTTCTTGTGGAATTGGCAAAGGGATATTTGGAAGCCCAGAGAGGGCTATGCTGAAAAAGGAAATATCTTCCGTTCAAAACTGGAAAGAAGCTTTCTGAGAAACGGCTCTGTGTTCTGTTAATTCATCTCACAGAGTTACATCTTTCCCTTCAAGAAGCCTTTCGCTAAGGCTGTTCTTCTGGAAATGGCAAAGGGATATTTGGAAGCCCATAGAGGGCTAAGGTGAAAAAGGTAATATCTTCCGTTCAAAACTGGAAAGAAGCTTTCTGAGAAACTGCTCTGTGTTCTGTTAATTCATCTCACAGAGTTACATCTTTCCCTTCAAGAAGCCTTTCGCTAAGGCTGTTCTTGTGGAATTGGCAAAGGGATATTTGGAAGCCCATAGAGGGCTATGGTGAAAAGGAATTATCTTCCGTTCAAAACTGGAAAGAAGCTTTCTGAGAAACTGCTCGGTGTTCAGTTAATTCATCTCACAGAGTTACATCTTTCCCTTCAAGAAGCCTTTCGCTAAGGCTGTTCTTGTGGAATTGGCAAAGGGATATTTGGAAGCTTATAGAGGGCTATGGTGAAAAAGGAAATATCATCCGTTCAAAACTGGAAACAAGCTTTCTGAGAAACTGCTCTGTGTTCTGTTAATTCATCTCACAGAGTTAGATCTTTCCCTTCAAGAAGCCTTTCGCTAAGGCTGTTCTTGTCGATTGGCATAGGGATATTTGGAAGCCCATAGAGGGCTATGGTGAAAAAGGAAATATCTTCCGTTCAAAACTGGAAACAACCTTTCTGAGAAACTGCTCCGTGATCTGTTAATTCATCTCATAGAGTTACATCTTTCCCTTCAAGAAGCCTTTCGCTAGGGCTGTTCTGGTGGAATTGGCAAAGGGATATTTGGAAGCCCATAGAGGGCTATGGTGAAAAAGGAAATATCTTCCGTTCAAAATTGGAAAGAAGCTTTCTGAGAAACTGCTCTGTGTTCACTTAATTCATCTCACAGAGTTACATCTTTCCCTTCAAGAAGCCTTTCGCTAAGGCTGTTCTTGTGGAATTGGCAAAGGGATATTTTGAAGACCTTAGAGGGCTATGGTGAAAAAGGAATTATCTTCCGTTCAAACCTGGAAAGAAGCTTTGTGAGAAACTGTTCTATGTTCTGTTAATTTATCTCACAGAGTTACATCTTTCCCTTCAAGAAGCCTTTCGCTAAGGCTGTTCTTGTGGAATTGGCAAAGGGATATTTGGAAGCCCATAGAGGGCTATGGTGAAAAAGGAAATAGCTTCCGTTCAAAACTGGAAAGAAGCTTTCTGAGAAACTGCTCTGTGTTCTGTAAATTCCTCTCACAGAGTTACATCTTTCCCTTCAAGAAGCCTTTCGCTAAGGCTGTTCTTGTGGAATTTGCAAAGGGATATTTGGAAGCCCCTAGAGGGCTATGGTGAAAAAGGAAATATCTTCCGTTCAAAACTGGAAAGAAGCTTTCTGAGAAGCTGCTCTGTGTTCTGTTAATTCATCTCACAGAGTTACATCTTTCCCTTCAAGAAGCCTTTCGCTAAGGCTGTTCTTGTGGAATTGGCAAAGGGATATTTGGAAGCCCATAGAGGGCTATGGTGAAAAAGGAAATAGCTTCCGTTCAAAACTGGAAAGAAGCTTTCTGAGAAACTGCTCTGTGTTCCGTAAATTCATCTCACATAGTTACATCTTTCCCTTCAAGAAGCCTTTCGCTAAGGCTGTTCTTGTGGAATTGGCAAAGGGATAT
Organism: Chlorocebus sabaeus; assembly: GCF_047675955.1. NCBI lineage: Eukaryota > Metazoa > Chordata > Mammalia > Primates > Cercopithecidae > Chlorocebus > Chlorocebus sabaeus. The sequence continues at coordinate 997,816 of NW_027327981.1, forward strand.
TTGGAAGCCTATAGAGGGCTACGGAGAAAAAGGAAATATCTTCCGTTCAAAACTGGAAACAAGCTTTCGGAGAAACTGCTCTGGTTCTGTTAATTCATCTCACAGAGTTACATCTTTCCCTTCAAGAAGCCTTTCGCTAAGGCTGTTCTTGTGGAATTGGCATAGGGATATTTGGAAGCCCATAGAGGGCTATGGTGAAAAAGGAAATATCTTCCGTTCAAAACTGGAAAGAAGCTTTCTGAGAAACTGCTCTGTGATCTGTTAATTCATCTCACAGAGTTACATCTTTCCCTTCAAGAAGCCTTTCGCTAGGGCTGTTCTTGTGGAATTGGCAAAGGGATATTTGGAAGCCCATAGAGGGCTATGGTGAAAAAGGAAATATCTTCCGTTCAAAACTGGAAAGAAGCTTTCTGAGAAACTGCTCTGTGTTCTGTTAATTCATCTCACAGAGTTACATCTTTCCCTTCAAGAAGCCTTTCGCTAAGGCTGTTCTTGTGGAATTGGCAAAGGGATATTTGGAAGCCCATAGAGGGCTATGGTGAAAAAGGAAATATCTTCCGTTCAAAACTGCAAAGAAGCTTTCTGAGAAACTGCTCTGTGTTCTGTTAATTCATCTCACAGAGTTACATCTTTCCCTTCAAGAAGCCTTTCGCTAAGGCTGTTCTTGTGCAATTGGCAAAGGGATATTTGGAAGCCCATAGAGGGCTATGGTGAAAAAGGAAATATCTTCCGTTGAACACTGAAAACAAGCCTTCTGAGAAACTGCTCTGTGTTCTGTTAATACATCTCACAGAGTTACATCTTTCCCTTCAGGAAGCCTTTCGCTAAGGCTGTTCTTGTGGAATTGGCAAAGGGATATTTGGAAGCCCATAGAGGGCTATGGTGAAAAAGGAAATATCTTCCGTTCAAAACTGGAAAGAAGCTTTCTGAGAAACTGCTCTGTGTTCTGTTAATTCATCTCACAGAGTTACATCTTTCCCTTCAAGAAGCCTTTCGCTAAGGCTGTTCTTGTGGAATTGGCAAAGGGATATTTGGAAGCCCATAGAGGGCTATGGTGAAAAAGGAAATATCTTCCGATCAAAACTGGAAAGAAGCTTTCTGAGAAACTGCTCTGTGTTCTGTTAATTCATCTCACAGAGTTACATCTTTCCCTTCAAGAAGCCTTTCGCTAAGGCTGTTCTTGTGGAATTGGCAAAGGGATATTTGGAAGCCCAGAGAGGGCTTTGCTGAAAAAGGAAATATCTTCCTTTCAAAACTGGAAAGAAGCTTTCTGAGAAACTGCTCTGTGTTCTCTTAATTCATCTCATAGCGTTACATGTTTCCCTTCAAGAAGCCTTTCGCTAAGGCTGTTCTTGTGGAATTGGCAAAGGGATATTTGGAAGCCCTTAGAGGGCTAAGGTGAAAAAGGAAATATCTTCCGTTCAAACCTGGAAAGAAGCTTTGTGAGAAACTGTTCTATGTTCTGTTAATTCATCTCACAGAGTTACATCTTTCCCTTCAAGAAGCCTTTCGCTAAGGCTGTTCTTGTGGAATTGGCAAAGGGATATTTGGAAGCCCATAGAGGGCTATGGTGAAAAAGGAAATATCTTCCGATCAAAACTGGATTGAAGCTTTCAGAGAAACTGCTCTGTGTTCTGTTAATTCATCTCACAGAGTTACATCTTTCCCTTCAAGAAGCCTTTCGCTAAGGCTGTTCTTGTGCAATTGGCAAAGGGATATTTGGAAGCCCATAGAGGGCTATGGTGAAAAAGGAAATATCTTCCGTTCAAAACTGGAAAGAAGCTTTCTGAGAAACTGCTCGGTGTTCAGTTAATTCATCTCACAGAGTTACATCTTTCCCTTCAAGAAGCCTTTCGCTAAGGCTGTTCTTGTGGAATTGGTAAAGGGATATTTGGAAGCCCATAGAGGGCTATGGTGAAAAAGGAAATATCTTCCGTTGAAAACTGAAAACAAGCCTTCTGAGAAACTGCTCTGTGTTCTGTTAATTCATCTCACAGAGTTACATCTTTCCCTTCAACAAGCCTTTCGCTAAGGCTGTTCATGTGGAATTGGCAAAGGGATATTTGGAAGCCCATAGAGGGCTATGGTGAAAAAGGAAATCTCTTCCGTTCAAAAGTGGAAAGAATCATTCTGAGAAACGCCTCTGTGTTCTGTTAATTCATCTCACAGAGTTACATCTTTCCCTTCAAGAAGCCTTTCGCTAAGGCTGTTCTTGTGGAATTGGCAAAGGGATATTTGGAAGCCCATAGTGGGCTATGGTGAAAAAGGAAATATCTTCCGTTCAAAACAGGAAAGAAGCTTTCTGAGAATCTGCTCGGTTTTCAGTTAATTCATCTCACAGAGTTACATCTTTCCCTTCAAGAAGCCTTTCGCTAAGGCTGCTCTTGTGGAATTCGGAAAGGGATATTTGGAAGCCCATAGAGGGCTATGGTGAAAAAGGAAATATCTTCCGTTCAAAACTGGAAAGAACCTTTCTGAGAAACTACTCTGTGTTCTGTTAATTCATCTCACAGAGTTACATCTTTCCCTTCAAGAAGCCTTTCGCTAAGGCTGTTCTTGTGCAATTGGCAAAGGGATATTTGGAAGCCCATAGAGGGCTATGGTGAAAAAGGAAATATCTTCCGTTCAAAACTGGAAAGAAGCTTTCTGAGAAGCTGCTCTGTGTTCTGTTAATTCATCTCACAGAGTTACATCTTTCCCTTCAAGAATCCTTTCGCTAAGGCTGTACTTGTGGAATTGGCAAAGGGATACTTGGAAGCCCATAGAGGGCTATGGTGAAAAAGGAAATAGCTTCCGTTCAAAACTGGAAAGAAGCTTTCTGAGAAACTGCTCTGTGTTCCGTAAATTCATCTCACATAGTTACATCTTTCCCTTCAAGAAGCCTTTCGCTAAGGCTGTTCTTGTGGAATTGGCAAAGGGATATTTGGAAGCCTATAGAGGGCTATGGTGAAAAAGGAAATATCATCCGTTCAAAACTGGAAACAAGCTTTCTGAGAAACTGCTCTGTGTTCTGTTAATTCATCTCACAGAGTTAGATCTTTCCCTTCAAGAAGCCTTTCGCTAAGGCTGTTCTTGTCGATTGGCATAGGGATATTTGGAAGCCCATAGAGGGCTATGGTGAAAAAGGAAATATCTTCCGTTCAAAACTGGAAACAACCTTTCTGAGAAACTGCTCCGTGATCTGTTAATTCATCTCACAGAGTTACATCTTTCCCTTCAAGAAGCCTTTCGCTAGGGCTGTTCTGGTGGAATTGGCAAAGGGATATTTGGAAGCCCATAGAGGGCTATGGTGAAAAAGGAAATATCTTCCGTTCAAAATTGGAAAGAAGCTTTCTGAGAAACTGCTCTGTGTTCACTTAATTCATCTCACAGAGTTACATCTTTCCCTTCAAGAAGCCTTTCGCTAAGGCTGTTCTTGTGGAATTGGCAAAGGGATATTTGGAAGACCTTAGAGGGCTATGGTGAAAAAGGAATTATCTTCCGTTCAAACCTGGAAAGAAGCTTTGTGAGAAACTGTTCTATGTTCTGTTAATTTATCTCACAGAGTTACATCTTTCCCTTCAAGAAGCCTTTCGCTAAGGCTGTTCTTGTGGAATTGGCAAAGGGATATTTGGAAGCCCATAGAGGGCTATGGTGAAAAAGGAAATAGCTTCCGTTCAAAACTGGAAAGAAGCTTTCTGAGAAACTGCTCTGTGTTCTGTAAATTCCTCTCACAGAGTTACATCTTTCCCTTCAAGAAGCCTTTCGCTAAGGCTGTTCTTGTGGAATTTGCAAAGGGATATTTGGAAGCCCCTAGAGGGCTATGGTGAAAAAGGAAATATCTTCCGTTCAAAACTGGAAAGAAGCTTTCTGAGAAGCTGCTCTGTGTTCTGTTAATTCATCTCACAGAGTTACATCTTTCCCTTCAAGAAGCCTTTCGCTAAGGCTGTACTTGTGGAATTGGCAAAGGGATATTTGGAAGCCCATAGAGGGCTATGGTGAAAAAGGAAATAGCTTCCGTTCAAAACTGGAAAGAAGCTTTCTGAGAAACTGCTCTGTGTTCCGTAAATTCATCTCACATAGTTACATCTTTCCCTTCAAGAAGCCTTTCGCTAAGGCTGTTCTTGTGGAATTGGCAAAGGGATATTTGGAAGCCTATAGAGGGCTACGGAGAAAAAGGAAATATCTTCCGTTCAAAACTGGAAACAAGCTTTCGGAGAAACTGCTCTGGTTCTGTTAATTCATCTCACAGAGTTACATCTTTCCCTTCAAGAAGCCTTTCGCTAAGGCTGTTCTTGTGGAATTGGCATAGGGATATTTGGAAGCCCATAGAGGGCTATGGTGAAAAAGGAAATATCTTCCGTTCAAAACTGGAAAGAAGCTTTCTGAGAAACTGCTCTGTGATCTGTTAATTCATCTCACAGAGTTACATCTTTCCCTTCAAGAAGCCTTTCGCTAGGGCTGTTCTTGTGGAATTGGCAAAGGGATATTTGGAAGCCCATAGAGGGCTATGGTGAAAAAGGAAATATCTTCCGTTCAAAACTGGAAAGAAGCTTTCTGAGAAACTGCTCTGTGTTCTGTTAATTCATCTCACAGAGTTACATCTTTCCCTTCAAGAAGCCTTTCGCTAAGGCTGTTCTTGTGGAATTGGCAAAGGGATATTTGGAAGCCCATAGAGGGCTATGGTGAAAAAGGAAATATCTTCCGTTCAAAACTGCAAAGAAGCTTTCTGAGAAACTGCTCTGTGTTCTGTTAATTCATCTCACAGAGTTACATCTTTCCCTTCAAGAAGCCTTTCGCTAAGGCTGTTCTTGTGCAATTGGCAAAGGGATATTTGGAAGCCCATAGAGGGCTATGGTGAAAAAGGAAATATCTTCCGTTGAACACTGAAAACAAGCCTTCTGAGAAACTGCTCTGTGTTCTGTTAATACATCTCACAGAGTTACATCTTTCCCTTCAAGAAGCCTTTCGCTAAGGCTGTTCTTGTGGAATTGGCAAAGGGATATTTGGAAGCCCATAGAGGGCTATGGTGAAAAAGGAAATATCTTCCGTTCAAAACTGGAAAGAAGCTTTCTGAGAAACTGCTCTGTGTTCTGTTAATTCATCTCACAGAGTTACATCTTTCCCTTCAAGAAGCCTTTCGCTAAGGCTGTTCTTGTGGAATTGGCAAAGGGATATTTGGAAGCCCATAGAGGGCTATGGTGAAAAAGGAAATATCTTCCGATCAAAACTGGAAAGAAGCTTTCTGAGAAACTGCTCTGTGTTCTGTTAATTCATCTCACAGAGTTACATCTTTCCCTTCAAGAAGCCTTTCGCTAAGGCTGTTCTTGTGGAATTGGCAAAGGGATATTTGGAAGCCCAGAGAGGGCTTTGCTGAAAAAGGAAATATCTTCCTTTCAAAACTGGAAAGAAGCTTTCTGAGAAACTGCTCTGTGTTCTGTTTATTCATCTCACAGAGTTACATCTTTCCCTTCAAGAAGCCTTTCGCTAAGGTGTTCTTGTGCAATTGGCAAAGGGATATTTGGAAGCCCATAGAGGGCTATGTTGAAAAAGGAAATATCTTCCGTTCAAAACTGGAAAGAAGCTTTCTGAGAAACTGCTCTGTGTTCTGTTAATTCATCTCACAGAGTTACATCTTTCCCTTCAAGAAGCCTTTCGCTAAGGCTGTTCTTGTGGAATTGGTAAAGGGATATTTGGAAGCCCTTAGAGGGCTATGGTGAAAAAGGAAATATCTTCCGTTGAAAACTGAAAACAAGCCTTCTGAGAAACTGCTCTGTGTTCTGTTAATTCATCTCACAGAGTTACATCTTTCCCTTCAAGAAGCCTTTCGCTAAGGCTGTTCTTGTGGAATTGGCAAAGGGATATTTGGAAGCCCATAGAGGGCTACGGGGAAAAAGGAAATATCTTCTGTTCAAAACTGGAAAGAATCTTTCTGAGAAACTGCTCTGTGTTCTGTTAATTCATCTCACAGAGTTACATCTTTCCCTTCAAGAGGCCTTTCGCTAAGGCTGTTTTTGTGGAATTGGCAAAGGGATATTTGGAAGCCCATAGAGGGCTATGGTGAAAAAGGAAATATCTTCCGTTCAAAACTGGAAAGAAGCTTTCTGAGAAACTGCTCTGTGTTCTGTAAATTCATCTCACAGAGTTACATCTTTCCCTTCAAGAAGCCTTTCGCTAAGGCTGTTCTTGTGGAATTGGAAAAGGGATATTTGGAAGCCCATAGAGGGCTATGGTGAAAAAGGAAATATCTTCCGTTCAAAACTGGAAAGAAGCTTTCTGAGAAACTGCTCTGTGTTCTCTTAATTCATCTCAGAGAGTTACATCTTTCCCTTCAAGAAGCCTTTCGCTAAGGCTGTTCTTGTGGAACTGGCAAAGGGATATTTAGAAACCCATAGAGGGCTATGGTGAAAAAGGAAATATCTTCCGTTCAAAACTGGAAAGAAGCTCTCTGAGAAACTGCTCTGTGTTCCGTTAATTCATCTCACAGAGTTACATCTTTCCCTTCAAGAAGCCTTTCGCTAAGGCTGTTCTTGTGGAATTGACGAAGGGATATGTGAAAGCCCATAGAGGGCTATGGTGAAAAAGGAAATATCTTCCGTTCAAAACTGGAAAGAAGCTTTCTGAGAAACTGCTCTGTGTTTTGTTAATTCATCTCACAGAGTTAAATCTTTCCCTTCAAGAGGCCTTTCGCTAAGGCTGTTCTTGTGGAATTGGCAAAGGGATATTTGGAAGCCCATAGAGGGCTATGGTGAAAAAGGAAATATCTTCCGTTGAAAACTGGAAAGAAGCTTTCTGAGAAACTGCTCTGTGTTCTGTTAATTCATCTCACAGAGTTACATCTTTCCCTTCAAGAATCCTTTCGCTAAGGCTGTTCTTGTGGAATTGGCAAAGCGATATTTGGAAGACCTTAGAGGGCTATGGTGAAAAAGGAATTATCTTCCGTTCAAACCTGGAAAGAAGCTTTGTGAGAATCTGTTCTATGTTCTGTTAATTCATCTCACAGAGTTACATCTATCCCTTCAAGAAACCTTTCACTAAGGCTGTTCTTGTGGAATTGGCAAAGGGATATTTGGAAGCCCATAGAGGGCTATGGTGAAAAAGGAAATAGCTTCCGTTCAAAACTGTAAAGAAGCTTTCTGAGAAACTGCTCTGTGTTCTGTAAATTCATCTCACAGAGTTACATCTTTCCCTTCAAGAAGCCTTTCGCTAAGGCTGTTCTTGTGGAATTTGCAAAGGGATATTTGGAAGCCCCTAGAGGGCTATGGTGAAAAAGGAAATATCTTCCGTTCAAAACTGGAAAGAACCTTTCTGAGAAACTGCTCTGTGTTCTGTTAATTCATCTCACAGAGTTACATCTTTCCCTTCAAGAAGCCTTTCGCTAAGGCTGTTCTTGTGCAATTGGGAAAGGGATATTTGGAAGCCCATAGAGGGCTATGGTGAAAAAGGAAATATCTTCCGTTCAAAACTGGAAAGAAGCTTTCTGAGAAGCTGCTCTGTGTTCTGTTAATTCATCTCACAGAGTTACATCTTTCCCTTCAAGAAGCCTTTCGCTAAGGCTGTACTTGTGGAATTGGCAAAGGGATATTTGGAAGCCCATAGAGGGCTATGGTGAAAAAGGAAATAGCTTCCGTTCAAAACTGGAAAGAAGCTTTCTGAGAAACTGCTCTGTGTTCCGTAAATTCATCTCACAGAGTTACATCTTTCCCTTCAAGAAGCCTTTCGCTAAGGCTGTTCTTGTGGAATTGGCAAAGGGATATTTGGAAGCCTATAGAGGGCTATGGAGAAAAAGGAAATATCTTCCGTTCAAAACTGGAAACAAGCTTTCGGAGAAACTGCTCTGGTTCTGTTAATTCATCTCACAGAGTTACATCTTTCCCTTCAAGAAGCCTTTCGCTAAGGATGTTCTTGTGGAATTGGCAAAGGGATATTTGGAAGCCCAGAGAGGGCTATGCTGAAAAAGGAAATATCTTCCGTTCAAAACTGGAAAGAAGCTTTCTGAGAAACGGCTCTGTGTTCTGTTAATTCATCTCACAGAGTTACATCTTTCCCTTCAAGAAGCCTTTCGCTAAGGCTGTTCTTCTGGAAATGGCAAAGGGATATTTGGAAGCCCATAGAGGGCTAAGGTGAAAAAGGTAATATCTTCCGTTCAAAACTGGAAAGAAGCTTTCTGAGAAACTACTCTGTGTTCTGTTAATTCATCTCACAGAGTTACATCTTTCCCTTCAAGAAGCCTTTCGCTAAGGCTGTTCTTGTGGAATTGGCAAAGGGATATTTGGAAGCCCATAGAGGGCTATGCTGAAAAGGAATTATCTTCCGTTCAAAACTGGAAAGAAGCTTTCTGAGAAACTGCTCGGTGTTCAGTTAATTCATCTCACAGAGTTACATCTTTCCCTTCAAGAAGCCTTTCGCTAAGGCTGTTCTTGTGGAATTGGCAAAGGGATATTTGGAAGCCTATAGAGGGCTATGGTGAAAAAGGAAATATCATCCGTTCAAAACTGGAAACAAGCTTTCTGAGAAACTGCTCTGTGTTCTGTTAATTCATCTCACAGAGTTAGATCTTTCCCTTCAAGAAGCCTTTCGCTAAGGCTGTTCTTGTCGATTGGCATAGGGATATTTGGAAGCCCATAGAGGGCTATGGTGAAAAAGGAAATATCTTCCGTTCAAAACTGGAAACAACCTTTCTGAGAAACTGCTCCGTGATCTGTTAATTCATCTCATAGAGTTACATCTTTCCCTTCAAGAAGCCTTTCGCTAGGGCTGTTCTGGTGGAATTGGCAAAGGGATATTTGGAAGCCCATAGAGGGCTATGGTGAAAAAGGAAATATCTTCCGTTCAAAATTGGAAAGAAGCTTTCTGAGAAACTGCTCTGTGTTCACTTAATTCATCTCACAGAGTTACATCTTTCCCTTCAAGAAGCCTTTCGCTAAGGCTGTTCTTGTGGAATTGGCAAAGGGATATTTGGAAGACCTTAGAGGGCTATGGTGAAAAAGGAATTATCTTCCGTTCAAACCTGGAAAGAAGCTTTGTGAGAAACTGTTCTATGTTCTGTTAATTTATCTCACAGAGTTACATCTTTCCCTTCAAGAAGCCTTTCGCTAAGGCTGTTCTTGTGGAATTGGCAAAGGGATATTTGGAAGCCCATAGAGGGCTATGGTGAAAAAGGAAATAGCTTCCGTTCAAAACTGGAAAGAAGCTTTCTGAGAAACTGCTCTGTGTTCTGTAAATTCCTCTCACAGAGTTACATCTTTCCCTTCAAGAAGCCTTTCGCTAAGGCTGTTCTTGTGGAATTTGCAAAGGGATATTTGGAAGCCCCTAGAGGGCTATGGTGAAAAAGGAAATATCTTCCGTTCAAAACTGGAAAGAAGCTTTCTGAGAAGCTGCTCTGTGTTCTGTTAATTCATCTCACAGAGTTACATCTTTCCCTTCAAGAAGCCTTTCGCTAAGGCTGTACTTGTGGAATTGGCAAAGGGATATTTGGAAGCCCATAGAGGGCTATGGTGAAAAAGGAAATAGCTTCCGTTCAAAACTGGAAAGAAGCTTTCTGAGAAACTGCTCTGTGTTCCGTAAATTCATCTCACATAGTTACATCTTTCCCTTCAAGAAGCCTTTCGCTAAGGCTGTTCTTGTGGAATTGGCAAAGGGATATTTGGAAGCCTATAGAGGGCTACGGAGAAAAAGGAAATATCTTCCGTTCAAAACTGGAAACAAGCTTTCGGAGAAACTGCTCTGGTTCTGTTAATTCATCTCACAGAGTTACATCTTTCCCTTCAAGAAGCCTTTCGCTAAGGCTGTTCTTGTGGAATTGGCATAGGGATATTTGGAAGCCCATAGAGGGCTATGGTGAAAAAGGAAATATCTTCCGTTCAAAACTGGAAAGAAGCTTTCTGAGAAACTGCTCTGTGATCTGTTAATTCATCTCACAGAGTTACATCTTCCCCTTCAAGAAGCCTTTCGCTAGGGCTGTTCTTGTGGAATTGGCAAAGGGATATTTGGAAGCCCATAGAGGGCTATGGTGAAAAAGGAAATATCTTCCGTTCAAAACTGGAAAGAAGCTTTCTGAGAAACTGCTCTGTGTTCTGTTAATTCATCTCACAGAGTTACATCTTTCCCTTCAAGAAGCCTTTCGCTAAGGCTGTTCTTGTGGAATTGGCAAAGGGATATTTGGAAGCCCATAGAGGGCTATGGTGAAAAAGGAAATATCTTCCGTTCAAAACTGCAAAGAAGCTTTCTGAGAAACTGCTCTGTGTTCTGTTAATTCATCTCACAGAGTTACATCTTTCCCTTCAAGAAGCCTTTCGCTAAGGCTGTTCTTGTGCAATTGGCAAAGGGATATTTGGAAGCCCATAGAGGGCTATGGTGAAAAAGGAAATATCTTCCGTTGAACACTGAAAACAAGCCTTCTGAGAAACTGCTCTGTGTTCTGTTAATACATCTCACAGAGTTACATCTTTCCCTTCAGGAAGCCTTTCGCTAAGGCTGTTCTTGTGGAATTGGCAAAGGGATATTTGGAAGCCCATAGAGGGCTATGGTGAAAAAGGAAATATCTTCCGTTCAAAACTGGAAAGAAGCTTTCTGAGAAACTGCTCTGTGTTCTGTTAATTCATCTCACAGAGTTACATCTTTCCCTTCAAGAAGCCTTTCGCTAAGGCTGTTCTTGTGGAATTGGCAAAGGGATATTTGGAAGCCCATAGAGGGCTATGGTGAAAAAGGAAATATCTTCCGTTCAAAACTGGAAAGAAGCTTTCTGAGAAACTGCTCTGTGTTCTGTTAATTCCTCTCACAGAGTTACATCTTTCCCTTCAACAAGCCTTTCGCTAAGGCTGTTCTTGTGGAATTGGCAAAGGGATATTTGGAAGCCCATAGAGGGCTATGGTGAAAAAGGAAATATCTTCCTTTCAAAACTGGAAAGAAGCTTTCTGAGAACCTGCTCTGTGTTCTGTTAATTCATCTCACAGAGTTTCATATTTCCCTTCAAGAAGCCTTTCGCTAAGGCTGTTCTTGTGGAATTGGCAAAGGGATATTTGGAAGCCCATAGAGTGCTATGGTGAAAAAGGAAATATCTTCCGTTCAAAACTGGAAAGAAGCTTTCTGAGAAACTGCTGTGTGTTCTGTAAATTCATCTCACAGAGTTACATCTTTCCCTTCAAGAAGCCTTTCGCTAAGGATGTTCTTGTGGAATTGGCAAAGGGATATTTGGAAGCCCATAGAGGGCTATGGTGAAAAAGGAAATATCTTCCGTTCAGAATTGGAAAGAAGCTTTCTGAGAAACTGCTCTGTGTTCTGTTAATTCCTCTCACAGAGTTACATCTTTCCCTTCAAGAAGCCTTTCGCTAAGGCTGTTCTTGTGGAATTGGCAATGGGATATTTAGAAGCCCTTAGAGGGCTATGGTGAAAAAGGAAATATCTTCCGTTGAAAACTGGAAAGAAGCTTTCTGAGAACCTGCTCTGTGTTCTGTTAATTCATCTCACAGAGTTACATCTTTCCCTTCAAGAATCCTTTCAATAAGGCTGTTCTTGTGGAATTGGCAAAGGGATATTTGGAAGCCCATAGAGGGCTATGGTGAAAAAGGAAATACCTTCCGTTCAAAACTGGATAGAAGCTTTCTGAGAAACTGCTCTGTGTTCTGTTAATTCATCTCACAGAGTTACATCTTTCCCTTCAAGAAGCCTTTCGCTAAGGCTGTTCTTGTGCAATTGGCAAAGGGATATTTGGAAGCCCATAGAGGGCTATGGTGAAAAAGGAAATATCTTCCGTTCAAAACTGGAAAGAAGCTTTCTGAGAAACTGCTCTGTGTTCTGTTAATTCATCTCACAGAGTTACATCTTTCCCTTCAAGAAGCCTGTCGCTAAGGCTGTTCTTGTGGAATTGGCAAAGGGATATTTGGAAGCCCATAGAGGGCTATGGTGAAAAAGGAAATAAATTCCGTTGAAAACTGGAAAGAAGCTTTCTGAGAAACTGCTCTGTGTTCTTTAAATTCATCTCACAGAGTTACATCTTTCACTTCAAGAAGCCTTTCGCTAAGTCTGTTCTTGTGGAATTGGGAAAGGGATATTTGGAAGCCCATAGAGGGCTATGGTGAAAAAGGAAATATCTTCCGTTCAAAACTGGAAACAAGCTTCCTGAGAAACTGCTCCGTGATCTGTTAATTCATCTCACAGAGTTACATCTTTCCCTTCAAGAAGCCTTTCGCTAGGGTTGTTCTTGTGGAATTGGCAAAGGGATATTTGGAAGCCCATAGAGGGCTATGGCGAAAAAGAAAATATCTTCCGTTCAAAACTGGAAAGAAGCTTTCTGAGAAACTGCTCTGTGTTCTGTTAATTCATCTCCCAGAGTTACATCTTTCCCTTCAAGAAGCCTTTCGCTAAGGCTGTTCTTGTGGAATTGGCAAAGGGATATTTGGAAGCCCATAGAGGGCTATGGTGAAAAAGGAAATATCTTCCGTTCAAAACTGGAAAGAAGCTCTCTGAGAAACTGCTCTGTGTTCCGTTAATTCATCTCACAGAGTTACATCTTTCCCTTCAAGAAGCCTTTCGCTAAGGCTGTTCTTGTGGAATTGGCGAAGGGATATGTGAAAGCCCATAGAGGGCTATGGTGAAAAAGGAAATATCTTCCGTTCAAAACTGGAAAGAAGCTTTCTGAGAAACTGCTCTGTGTTTTGTTAATTCATCTCACAGAGTTAAATCTTTCCCTTCAAGAGGCCTTTCGCTAAGGCTGTTCTTGTGGAATTGGCAAAGGGATATTTGGAAGCCCATAGAGGGCTATGGTGAAAAAGGAAATATCTTCCGTTGAAAACTGGAAAGAAGCTTTCTGAGAAACTGCTCTGTGTTCTGTTAATTCATCTCACAGAGTTACATCTTTCCCTTCAAGAATCCTTTCGCTAAGGCTGTTCTTGTGGAATTGGCAAAGGGATATTTGGAAGCCCATAGAGGGCTATGGTGAAAAAGGAAATATCTTCCGTTCAAAATTGGAAAGAAGCTTTCTGAGAAACTGCTCTGTGTTCACTTAATTCATCTCACAGAGTTACATCTTTCCCTTCAAGAAGCCTTTCGCTAAGGCTGTTCTTGTGGAATTGGCAAAGCGATATTTGGAAGACCTTAGAGGGCTATGGTGAAAAAGGAATTATCTTCCGTTCAAAACTGGAAAGAAGCTTTGTGAGAATCTGTTCTATGTTCTGTTAATTCATCTCACAGAGTTACATCTATCCCTTCAAGAAACCTTTCACTAAGGCTGTTCTTGTGGAATTGGCAAAGGGATATTTGGAAGCCCATAGAGGGCTATGGTGAAAAAGGAAATAGCTTCCGTTCAAAACTGTAAAGAAGCTTTCTGAGAAACTGCTCTGTGTTCTGTAAATTCATCTCACAGAGTTACATCTTTCCCTTCAAGAAGCCTTTCGCTAAGGCTGTTCTTGTGGAATTTGCAAAGGGATATTTGGAAGCCCCTAGAGGGCTATGGTGAAAAAGGAAATATCTTCCGTTCAAAACTGGAAAGAACCTTTCTGAGAAACTGCTCTGTGTTCTGTTAATTCATCTCACAGAGTTACATCTTTCCCTTCAAGAAGCCTTTCGCTAAGGCTGTTCTTGTGCAATTGGGAAAGGGATATTTGGAAGCCCATAGAGGGCTATGGTGAAAAAGGAAATATCTTCCGTTCAAAACTGGAAAGAAGCTTTCTGAGAAGCTGCTCTGTGTTCTGTTAATTCATCTCACAGAGTTACATCTTTCCCTTCAAGAAGCCTTTCGCTAAGGCTGTACTTGTGGAATTGGCAAAGGGATATTTGGAAGCCCATAGAGGGCTATGGTGAAAAAGGAAATAGCTTCCGTTCAAAACTGGAAAGAAGCTTTCTGAGAAACTGCTCTGTGTTCCGTAAATTCATCTCACAGAGTTACATCTTTCCCTTCAAGAAGCCTTTCGCTAAGGCTGTTCTTGTGGAATTGGCAAAGGGATATTTGGAAGCCTATAGAGGGCTATGGAGAAAAAGGAAATATCTTCCGTTCAAAACTGGAAACAAGCTTTCGGAGAAACTGCTCTGGTTCTGTTAATTCATCTCACAGAGTTACATCTTTCCCTTCAAGAAGCCTTTCGCTAAGGATGTTCTTGTGGAATTGGCAAAGGGATATTTGGAAGCCCAGAGAGGGCTATGCTGAAAAAGGAAATATCTTCCGTTCAAAACTGGAAAGAAGCTTTCTGAGAAACGGCTCTGTGTTCTGTTAATTCATCTCACAGAGTTACATCTTTCCCTTCAAGAAGCCTTTCGCTAAGGCTGTTCTTCTGGAAATGGCAAAGGGATATTTGGAAGCCCATAGAGGGCTAAGGTGAAAAAGGTAATATCTTCCGTTCAAAACTGGAAAGAAGCTTTCTGAGAAACTGCTCTGTGTTCTGTTAATTCATCTCACAGAGTTACATCTTTCCCTTCAAGAAGCCTTTCGCTAAGGCTGTTCTTGTGGAATTGGCAAAGGGATATTTGGAAGCCCATAGAGGGCTATGCTGAAAAGGAATTATCTTCCGTTCAAAACTGGAAAGAAGCTTTCTGAGAAACTGCTCGGTGTTCAGTTAATTCATCTCACAGAGTTACATCTTTCCCTTCAAGAAGCCTTTCGCTAAGGCTGTTCTTGTGGAATTGGCAAAGGGATATTTGGAAGCCTATAGAGGGCTATGGTGAAAAAGGAAATATCATCCGTTCAAAACTGGAAACAAGCTTTCTGAGAAACTGCTCTGTGTTCTGTTAATTCATCTCACAGAGTTAGATCTTTCCCTTCAAGAAGCCTTTCGCTAAGGCTGTTCTTGTCGATTGGCATAGGGATATTTGGAAGCCCATAGAGGGCTATGGTGAAAAAGGAAATATCTTCCGTTCAAAACTGGAAACAACCTTTCTGAGAAACTGCTCCGTGATCTGTTAATTCATCTCATAGAGTTACATCTTTCCCTTCAAGAAGCCTTTCGCTAGGGCTGTTCTGGTGGAATTGGCAAAGGGATATTTGGAAGCCCATAGAGGGCTATGGTGAAAAAGGAAATATCTTCCGTTCAAAATTGGAAAGAAGCTTTCTGAGAAACTGCTCTGTGTTCACTTAATTCATCTCACAGAGTTACATCTTTCCCTTCAAGAAGCCTTTCGCTAAGGCTGTTCTTGTGGAATTGGCAAAGGGATATTTGGAAGACCTTAGAGGGCTATGGTGAAAAAGGAATTATCTTCCGTTCAAACCTGGAAAGAAGCTTTGTGAGAAACTGTTCTATGTTCTGTTAATTTATCTCACAGAGTTACATCTTTCCCTTCAAGAAGCCTTTCGCTAAGGCTGTTCTTGTGGAATTGGCAAAGGGATATTTGGAAGCCCATAGAGGGCTATGGTGAAAAAGGAAATAGCTTCCGTTCAAAACTGGAAAGAAGCTTTCTGAGAAACTGCTCTGTGTTCTGTAAATTCCTCTCACAGAGTTACATCTTTCCCTTCAAGAAGCCTTTCGCTAAGGGTGTTCTTGTGGAATTTGCAAAGGGATATTTGGAAGCCCCTAGAGGGCTATGGTGAAAAAGGAAATATCTTCCGTTCAAAACTGGAAAGAAGCTTTCTGAGAAGCTGCTCTGTGTTCTGTTAATTCATCTCACAGAGTTACATCTTTCCCTTCAAGAAGCCTTTCGCTAAGGCTGTACTTGTGGAATTGGCAAAGGGATATTTGGAAGCCCATAGAGGGCTATGGTGAAAAAGGAAATAGCTTCCGTTCAAAACTGGAAAGAAGCTTTCTGAGAAACTGCTCTGTGTTCCGTAAATTCATCTCACATAGTTACATCTTTCCCTTCAAGAAGCCTTTCGCTAAGGCTGTTCTTGTGGAATTGGCAAAGGGATATTTGGAAGCCTATAGAGGGCTACGGAGAAAAAGGAAATATCTTCCGTTCAAAACTGGAAACAAGCTTTCGGAGAAACTGCTCTGGTTCTGTTAATTCATCTCACAGAGTTACATCTTTCCCTTCAAGAAGCCTTTCGCTAAGGCTGTTCTTGTGGAATTGGCATAGGGATATTTGGAAGCCCATAGAGGGCTATGGTGAAAAAGGAAATATCTTCCGTTCAAAACTGGAAAGAAGCTTTCTGAGAAACTGCTCTGTGATCTGTTAATTCATCTCACAGAGTTACATCTTTCCCTTCAAGAAGCCTTTCGCTAGGGCTGTTCTTGTGGAATTGGCAAAGGGATATTTGGAAGCCCATAGAGGGCTATGGTGAAAAAGGAAATATCTTCCGTTCAAAACTGGAAAGAAGCTTTCTGAGAAACTGCTCTGTGTTCTGTTAATTCATCTCACAGAGTTACATCTTTCCCTTCAAGAAGCCTTTCGCTAAGGCTGTTCTTGTGGAATTGGCAAAGGGATATTTGGAAGCCCATAGAGGGCTATGGTGAAAAAGGAAATATCTTCCGTTCAAAACTGCAAAGAAGCTTTCTGAGAAACTGCTCTGTGTTCTGTTAATTCATCTCACAGAGTTACATCTTTCCCTTCAAGAAGCCTTTCGCTAAGGCTGTTCTTGTGCAATTGGCAAAGGGATATTTGGAAGCCCATAGAGGGCTATGGTGAAAAAGGAAATATCTTCCGTTGAACACTGAAAACAAGCCTTCTGAGAAACTGCTCTGTGTTCTGTTAATACATCTCACAGTGTTACATCTTTCCCTTCAGGAAGCCTTTCGCTAAGGCTGTTCTTGTGGAATTGGCAAAGGGATATTTGGAAGCCCATAGAGGGCTATGGTGAAAAAGGAAATATCTTCCGTTCAAAACTGGAAAGAAGCTTTCTGAGAAACTGCTCTGTGTTCTGTTAATTCATCTCACAGAGTTACATCTTTCCCTTCAAGAAGCCTTTCGCTAAGGCTGTTCTTGTGGAATTGGCAAAGGGATATTTGGAAGCCCATAGAGGGCTATGGTGAAAAAGGAAATATCTTCCGTTCAAAACTGGAAAGAAGCTTTCTGAGAAACTGCTCTGTGTTCTGTTAATTCCTCTCACAGAGTTACATCTTTCCCTTCAACAAGCCTTTCGCTAAGGCTGTTCTTGTGGAATTGGCAAAGGGATATTTGGAAGCCCATAGAGGGCTATGGTGAAAAAGGAAATATCTTCCGTTCAAAACTGGAAAGAAGCTTTCTGAGAACCTGCTCTGTGTTCTGTTAATTCATCTCACAGAGTTTCATATTTCCCTTCAAGAAGCCTTTCGCTAAGGCTGTTCTTGTGGAATTGGCAAAGGGATATTTGGAAGCCCATAGAGTGCTATGGTGAAAAAGGAAATATCTTCCGTTCAAAACTGGAAAGAAGCTTTCTGAGAAACTGCTGTGTGTTCTGTAAATTCATCTCACAGAGTTACATCTTTCCCTTCAAGAAGCCTTTCGCTAAGGATGTTCTTGTGGAATTGGCAAAGGGATATTTGGAAGCCCATAGAGGGCTATGGTGAAAAAGGAAATATCTTCCGTTCAGAATTGGAAAGAAGCTTTCTGAGAAACTGCTCTGTGTTCTGTTAATTCCTCTCACAGAGTTACATCTTTCCCTTCAAGAAGCCTTTCGCTAAGGCTGTTCTTGTGGAATTGGCAATGGGATATTTAGAAGCCCTTAGAGGGCTATGGTGAAAAAGGAAATATCTTCCGTTGAAAACTGGAAAGAAGCTTTCTGAGAACCTGCTCTGTGTTCTGTTAATTCATCTCACAGAGTTACATCTTTCCCTTCAAGAATCCTTTCAATAAGGCTGTTCTTGTGGAATTGGCAAAGGGATATTTGGAAGCCCATAGAGGGCTATGGTGAAAAAGGAAATACCTTCCGTTCAAAACTGGATAGAAGCTTTCTGAGAAACTGCTCTGTGTTCTGTTAATTCATCTCACAGAGTTACATCTTTCCCTTCAAGAAGCCTTTCGCTAAGGCTGTTCTTGTGCAATTGGCAAAGGGATATTTGGAAGCCCATAGAGGGCTATGGTGAAAAAGGAAATATCTTCCGTTCAAAACTGGAAAGAAGCTTTCTGAGAAACTGCTCTGTGTTCTGTTAATTCATCTCACAGAGTTACATCTTTCCATTCAAGAAGCCTTTCGCTAAGGCTGTTCTTGTGGAATTGGCAAAGGGATATTTGGAAGCCCGGAGAGGGCTATGGTGAAAAAGGAAATATCTTCCGTTCAAAACTGGAAAGAAGCTTTCTGAGAAACTGCTCGGTGTTCAGTTAATTCATCTCACAGAGTTACATCTTTCCCTTCAAGAAGCCTTTCGCTAAGGCTGTTCTTCTGGAATTGGCAAAGGGATATTTGGAAGCCCATAGAGGGCTATGGTGAAAAAGGAAATATCTTCCGTTCAAAACTGGAAAGAAGCTTTCTGAGAAACTGCTCTGTGTTCTGTTAATTCATCTCACAGAGTTACATCTTTACCTTCAAGAAGCCTTTCGCTAAGGCTGTTCTTGTGGAATTGGCAAAGGGATATTTGGAAGCCCATAGAGGGCTATGGTGAAAAAGGAAATATCTTCCGTTCAAAACTGGAAAGAAGCTTTCTGAGAAACTGCTCTGTGTTCTGTTAATTCATCTCACAGAGTTACATCTTTCCCTTCAAGAAGCCTTTCGCTAAGGCTGTTCTTGTGGAATTGGTAAAGGGATATTTGGAAGCCCTTAGAGGGCTATGGTGAAAAAGGAAATATCTTCCGTTGAAAACTGAAAACAAGCCTTCTGAGAAACTGCTCTGTGTTCTGTTAATTCATCTCACAGAGTTACATCTTTCCCTTCAAGAAGCCTTTCGCTAAGGCTGTTCTTGTGGAATTGGCAAAGGGATATTTGGAAGCCCATAGAGGGCTACGGGGAAAAAGGAAATATCTTCTGTTCAAAACTGGAAAGAATCTTTCTGAGAAACTGCTCTGTGTTCTGTTAATTCATCTCACAGAGTTACATCTTTCCCTTCAAGAAGCCTTTCGCTAAGGCTGTTTTTGTGGAATTGGCAAAGGGATATTTGGAAGCCCATAGAGGGCTATGGTGAAAAAGGAAATATCTTCCGTTCAAAACTGGAAAGAAGCTTTCTGAGAAACTGCTCTGTGTTCTGTAAATTCATCTCACAGAGTTACATCTTTCCCTTCAAGAAGCCTTTCGCTAAGGCTGTTCTTGTGGAATTGGAAAAGGGATATTTGGAAGCCCATAGAGGGCTATGGTGAAAAAGGAAATATCTTCCGTTCAAAACTGGAAAGAAGCTTTCTGAGAAACTGCTCTGTGTTCTCTTAATTCATCTCACAGAGTTACATCTTTCCCTTCAAGAAGCCTTTCGCTAAGGCTGTTCTTGTGGAACTGGCAAAGGGATATTTAGAAACCCATAGAGGGCTATGGTGAAAAAGGAAATATCTTCCCTTCAAAACTGGAAAGAAGCTCTCTGAGAAACTGCTCTGTGTTCTGTTAATTCATCTCACAGAGTTACATCTTTCCCTTCAAGAAGCCTTTCGCTAAGGCTGTTCTTGTGGAATTGGCGAAGGGATATGTGAAAGCCCATAGAGGGCTATGGTGAAAAAGGAAATATCTTCCGTTCAAAATTGGAAAGAAGCTTTCTGAGAAACTGCTCTGTGTTCACTTAATTCATCTCACAGAGTTACATCTTTCCCTTCAAGAAGCCTTTCGCTAAGGCTGTTCTTGTGCAATTGGGAAAGGGATATTTGGAAGCCCATAGAGGGCTATGGTGAAAAAGGAAATATCTTCCGTTCAAAACTGGAAAGAAGCTTTCTGAGAAGCTGCTCTGTGTTCTGTTAATTCATCTCACAGAGTTACATCTTTCCCTTCAAGAAGCCTTTCGCTAAGGCTGTACTTGTGGAATTGGCAAAGGGATATTTGGAAGCCCATAGAGGGCTATGGTGAAAAAGGAAATAGCTTCCGTTCAAAACTGGAAAGAAGCTTTCTGAGAAACTGCTCTGTGTTCCGTAAATTCATCTCACAGAGTTACATCTTTCCCTTCAAGAAGCCTTTCGCTAAGGCTGTTCTTGTGGAATTGGCAAAGGGATATTTGGAAGCCTATAGAGGGCTATGGAGAAAAAGGAAATATCTTCCGTTCAAAACTGGAAACAAGCTTTCGGAGAAACTGCTCTGGTTCTGTTAATTCATCTCACAGAGTTACATCTTTCCCTTCAAGAAGCCTTTCGCTAAGGATGTTCTTGTGGAATTGGCAAAGGGATATTTGGAAGCCCAGAGAGGGCTATGCTGAAAAAGGAAATATCTTCCGTTCAAAACTGGAAAGAAGCTTTCTGAGAAACGGCTCTGTGTTCTGTTAATTCATCTCACAGAGTTACATCTTTCCCCTCAAGAAGCCTTTCGCTAAGGCTGTTCTTGTGGAATTGGCAAAGGGATATTTGGAAGCCCATAGAGGGCTATGGTGAAAAAGGAAATATCTTCCGTTCAAAAGTGCAAAGAAGCTTTCTGAGAAACTGCTCTGTGTTCTGTTAATTCATCTCACAGAGTTACATCTTTCCCTTCAAGAAGCCTTTCGCTAAGGCTGTTCTTGTGCAATTGGCAAAGGGATATTTGGAAGCCCATAGAGGGCTATGGTGAAAAAGGAAATATCTTCCGATCAAAACTGGAAACAAGCTTTCTGAGAAACTGGTCTGTGTTCTGTTAATTCATCTCACAGAGTTACATCTTTCCCTTCAAGAAGCCTTTCGCTAAGGCTGTTCTTGTGCAATTGGCAAAGAGATATTTGGAAGCCCATAGAGGGCTATGGTGAAAAAGGAAATATCTTCCGTTGAAAATTGGAAAGAAGCTTTCTGAGAAACTGCTCTGTGTTCTGTTAATTCATCTCACAGAGTTACATCTTTCCATTCAAGAAGCCTTTCGCTAAGGCTGTTCTTGTGGAATTGGCAAAGGGATATTTGGAAGCCCGGAGAGGGCTATGGTGAAAAAGGAAATATCTTCCGTTCAAAACTGGAAAGAAGCTTTCTGAGAAACTGCTCGGTGTTCAGTTAATTCATCTCACAGAGTTACATCTTTCCCTTCAAGAAGCCTTTCGCTAAGGCTGTTCTTCTGGAATTGGCAAAGGGATATTTGGAAGCCCATAGAGGGCTATGGTGAAAAAGGAAATATCTTCCGTTCAAAACTGGAAAGAAGCTTTCTGAGAAACTGCTCTGTGTTCTGTTAATTCATCTCACAGAGTTACATCTTTACCTTCAAGAAGCCTTTCGCTAAGGCTGTTCTTGTGGAATTGGCAAAGGGATATTTGGAAGCCCATAGAGGGCTATGGTGAAAAAGGAAATATCTTCCGTTCAAAACTGGAAAGAAGCTTTCTGAGAAACTGCTCTGTGTTCTGTTAATTCATCTCACAGAGTTACATCTTTCCCTTCAAGAAGCCTTTCGCTAAGGCTGTTCTTGTGGAATTGGTAAAGGGATATTTGGAAGCCCTTAGAGGGCTATGGTGAAAAAGGAAATATCTTCCGTTGAAAACTGAAAACAAGCCTTCTGAGAAACTGCTCTGTGTTCTGTTAATTCATCTCACAGAGTTACATCTTTTCCTTCAAGAAGCCTTTCGCTAAGGCTGTTCTTGTGGAATTGGCAAAGGGATATTTGGAAGCCCATAGAGGGCTACGGGGAAAAAGGAAATATCTTCTGTTCAAAACTGGAAAGAATCTTTCTGAGAAACTGCTCTGTGTTCTGTTAATTCATCTCACAGAGTTACATCTTTCCCTTCAAGAAGCCTTTCGCTAAGGCTGTTTTTGTGGAATTGGCAAAGGGATATTTGGAAGCCCATAGAGGGCTATGGTGAAAAAGGAAATATCTTCCGTTCAAAACTGGAAAGAAGCTTTCTGAGAAACTGCTCTGTGTTCTGTAAATTCATCTCACAGAGTTACATCTTTCCCTTCAAGAAGCCTTTCGCTAAGGCTGTTCTTGTGGAATTGGAAAAGGGATATTTGGAAGCCCATAGAGGGCTATGGTGAAAAAGGAAATATCTTCCGTTCAAAACTGGAAAGAAGCTTTCTGAGAAACTGCTCTGTGTTCTCTTAATTCATCTCACAGAGTTACATCTTTCCCTTGAAGAAGCCTTTCGCTAAGGCTGTTCTTGTGGAACTGGCAAAGGGATATTTAGAAACCCATAGAGGGCTATGGTGAAAAAGGAAATATCTTCCCTTCAAAACTGGAAAGAAGCTCTCTGAGAAACTGCTCTGTGTTCTGTTAATTCATCTCACAGAGTTACATCTTTCCCTTCAAGAAGCCTTTCGCTAAGGCTGTTCTTGTGGAATTGGCGAAGGGATATGTGAAAGCCCATAGAGGGCTATGGTGAAAAAGGAAATATCTTCCGTTGAAAACTGGAAAGAAGCTTTCTGAGAAACTGCTCTGTGTTCTGTTAATTCATCTCACAGAGTTACATCTTTCCCTTCAAGAATCCTTTCGCTAAGGCTGTTCTTGTGGAATTGGCAAAGGGATATTTGGAAGCCCATAGGGGGCTATGGTGAAAAAGGAAATATCTTCCGTTCAAAATTGGAAAGAAGCTTTCTGAGAAACTGCTCTGTGTTCACTTAATTCATCTCACAGAGTTACATCTTTCCCTTCAAGAAGCCTTTCGCTAAGGCTGTTCTTGTGCAATTGGGAAAGGGATATTTGGAAGCCCATAGAGGGCTATGGTGAAAAAGGAAATATCTTCCGTTCAAAACTGGAAAGAAGCTTTCTGAGAAGCTGCTCTGTGTTCTGTTAATTCATCTCACAGAGTTACATCTTTCCCTTCAAGAAGCCTTTCGCTAAGGCTGTACTTGTGGAATTGGCAAAGGGATATTTGGAAGCCCATAGAGGGCTATGGTGAAAAAGGAAATAGCTTCCGTTCAAAACTGGAAAGAAGCTTTCTGAGAAACTGCTCTGTGTTCCGTAAATTCATCTCACAGAGTTACATCTTTCCCTTCAAGAAGCCTTTCGCTAAGGCTGTTCTTGTGGAATTGGCAAAGGGATATTTGGAAGCCTATAGAGGGCTATGGAGAAAAAGGAAATATCTTCCGTTCAAAACTGGAAACAAGCTTTCGGAGAAACTGCTCTGGTTCTGTTAATTCATCTCACAGAGTTACATCTTTCCCTTCAAGAAGCCTTTCGCTAAGGATGTTCTTGTGGAATTGGCAAAGGGATATTTGGAAGCCCAGAGAGGGCTATGCTGAAAAAGGAAATATCTTCCGTTCAAAACTGGAAAGAAGCTTTCTGAGAAACGGCTCTGTGTTCTGTTAATTCATCTCACAGAGTTACATCTTTCCCTTCAAGAAGCCTTTCGCTAAGGCTGTTCTTCTGGAAATGGCAAAGGGATATTTGGAAGCCCATAGAGGGCTAAGGTGAAAAAGGTAATATCTTCCGTTCAAAACTGGAAAGAAGCTTTCTGAGAAATTGCTCTGTGTTCTGTTAATTCATCTCACAGAGTTACATCTTTCCCTTCAAGAAGCCTTTCGCTAAGGCTGTTCTTGTGGAATTGGCAAAGGGATATTTGGAAGCCCATAGAGGGCTATGGTGAAAAGGAATTATCTTCCGTTCAAAACTGGAAAGAAGCTTTCTGAGAAACTGCTCGGTGTTCAGTTAATTCATCTCACAGAGTTACATCTTTCCCTTCAAGAAGCCTTTCGCTAAGGCTGTTCTTGTGGAATTGGAAAAGGGATATTTGGAAGCCCATAGATTGCTATGGTGAAAAAGGAAATATCTTCCGCTCAAAACTGGAAGGATGCTTTCTGAGAAACTGCTCTGTGTTCTGTTAATTCATCTCACAGAGTTACATCTTTCCCTTCAAGAAGCCTTTCGCTAAGGCTGTTCTTTTGGAATTGGCAAAGGGATATGTGGAAGCCCATAGAGGGCTATGGTGAAAAAGGAAATATCTTCCGTTGAAAACTGAAAACAAGCCTTCTGAGAAACTGCTCTGTGTTCTGTTAATTCATCTCACAGAGTTACATCTTTCCCTTCAAGAAGCCTTTCGCTAAGGCTGTTCTTGTGGAATTGGGAAAGGGATATTTGGAAGCCCATAGAGGGCTATGGTGAAAAAGGAAATCTCTTCCGTTGAAAACTGGAAAGAATCTTTCTGAGAAACGGCTCTGTGTTCTGTTAATTCATCTAACAGAGTTACATCTTTCCCTTCAAGAAGCCTTTCGCTAAGGCTGTTCTTGTGGAATTGGCAAAGGGATATTTGGAAGCCCATAGAGGGCTAAGGTGAAAAAGGAAATATCTTCCGTTCAAAACTGGAAAGAAGCTTTCTGAGAATCTGCTCTGTGTTCAGTTAATTCATCTCACAGAGTTACATCTTTCCCTTCAAGAAGCCTTTCGCTAAGGCTGTTCTTGTGGAATTGGCAAAGGGATATTTGGAAGCCCATAGAGGGCTATGGTGAAAAAGGAAATAAATTCCGTTCAAAACTGGAAAGAAGCTTTCTGAGAAACTGCTCTGTGTTCTGTAAATTCATCTCACAGAGTTACATCTTTTCCTTCAAGAAGCCTTTCGCTAAGGCTGTTCTTGTGGAATTGGCAAAGGGATATTTGGAGGCCCATAGAGTGCTATGGTGAAAAAGGAAATATCTTCCGTTCAAAACTGGAAAGAACCTTTCTGAGAAACTGCTCTGTGTTCTGTAAATTCATCTCACAGAGTTACATCTTTCCCTTCAAGAAGCCTTTCGCTAAGGCTGTTCTTGAGGAATTGGCAAAGGGATATGTGGAAGCCCGTAGAGGGCTATGGTGAAAAAGGATATATCTTCCGTTCAAAACTGGAAAGAAGCTTTCTGAGAAACTGCTCTTTGTTCTGTTAATTCATCTCACAGAGTTAAATCTTTCCCTTCAAGAGGCCTTTCGCTAAGGCTGTTCTTGTGGAATTGGCAAAGGGATATTTGGAAGCCCATAGAGGGCTATGGTGAAAAAGGAAATATCTTCCATTGAAAACTGGAAAGAAGCTTTCTGAGAAACTGCTCTGTGTTCTGTTAATTCACCTCACAGAGTTACATCTTTCCCTTCAAGAAGCCTTTCGCTAAGGCTGTTCTTGTGGAATTGGCAAAGGGATATTTGGAAGCCCATAGAGGGCTATGGTGAAAAAGGAAATACCTTCCGTTCAAAATTGGAAAGAAGCTTTCTGAGAAACTGCTCTGTGTTCTCTTAATTCATCTCATAGCGTTACATGTTTCCCTTCAAGAAGCCTTTCGCTAAGGCTGTTCTTGTGGAATTGGCAAAGGGATATTTGAAAGCCCTTAGAGGGCTAAGGTGAAAAAGGAAATATCTTCCGTTCAAACCTGGAAAGAAGCTTTGTGAGAAACTGTTCTATGTTCTGTTAATTCATCTCACAGAGTTACATCTTTCCCTTCAAGAAGCCTTTCGCTAAGGCTGTTCTTGTGGAATTGGCAAAGGGATATTTGGAAGCCCATAGAGGGCTATGGTGAAAAAGGAAATATCTTCCGATCAAAACTGGATTGAAGCTTTCAGAGAAACTGCTCTGTGTTCTGTTAATTCATCTCACAGAGTTACATCTTTCCCTTCAAGAAGCCTTTCGCTAAGGCTGTTCTTGTGCAATTGGCAAAGGGATATTGGGAAGCCCATAGAGGGCTATGGTGAAAAAGGAAATATCTTCCGTTCAAAACTGGAAAGAAGCTTTCTGAGAAACTGCTCGGTGTTCAGTTAATTCATCTCACAGAGTTACATCTTTCCCTTCAAGAAGCCTTTCGCTAAGGCTGTTCTTGTGGAATTGGTAAAGGGATATTTGGAAGCCCATAGAGGGCTATGGTGAAAAAGGAAATATCTTCCGTTGAAAACTGAAAACAAGCCTTCTGAGAAACTGCTCTGTGTTCTGTTAATTCATCTCACAGAGTTACATCTTTCCCTTCAACAAGCCTTTCGCTAAGGCTGTTCTTGTGGAATTGGCAAAGGGATATTTGGAAGCCCATAGAGGGCTATGGTGAAAAAGGAAATCTCTTGCGTTCAAAACTGGAAAGAATCTTTCTGAGAAACGCCTCTGTGTTCTGTTAATTCATCTCACAGAGTTACATCTTTCCCTTCAAGAAGCCTTTCGCTAAGGCTGTTCTTGTGGAATTGGCAAAGGGATATTTGGAAGCCCATAGTGGGCTATGGTGAAAAAGGAAATATCTTCCGTTCAAAACTGGAAAGAAGCTTTCTGAGAATCTGCTCGGTGTTCAGTTAATTCATCTCACAGAGTTACATCTTTCCCTTCAAGAAGCCTTTCGCTAAGGCTGTTCTTGTGGAATTGGGAAAGGGATATTTGGAAGCCCATAGAGGGCTATGGTGAAAAAGGAAATATCTTCCGTTCAAAACTGGAAAGAACCTTTCTGAGAAACTGCTCGGTGTTCAGTTAATTCATCTCACAGAGTTACATCTTTCCCATCAAGAAGCCTTTCGCTAAGGATGTTCTTTTGCAATTGGTAAAGGGATATTTGGAAGCCCATAGAGGGCTATGGTGAAAAAGGAAATATCTTCCGTTCAAAACTGAAAACAAGCCTTCTGAGAAACTGCTCTGTGTTCTGTTAATTCATCTCACAGAGTTACATCTTTCCCTTCAAGAAGCCTTTCGCTAAGGCTGTTATTGTGGAATTGGCAAAGCGATATTTGGAAGCCCATAGAGGGCTATGGTGAAAAAGGAAATATCTTTAGTTCAAAACTGGAAAGAATCTTTCTGAGAAACTGCTCTGTGTTCTGTTAATTCATCTCACAGAGTTACATCTTTCCCTTCAAGAAGCCTTTCGCTAAGGCTGTTCTTGTGGAATTGGCAAAGGGATATTTGGAAGCCCATAGAGGGCTATGGTGAAAAAGGAAATATCTTCCGTTCAAAACTGGAAAGAAGCTTTCTGAGAAACTGCTCTGTGTTCTGTTAATTCATCTCACAGAGTTACATCTTTCCCTTCAAGAAGCCTTTCGCTAAGGCTGTTCTTGTGGAATTGGAAAAGGGATATTTGGAAGCCCATAGATTGCTATGGTGAAAAAGGAAATATCTTCCGCTCAAAACTGGAAGGAAGCTTTCTGAGAAACTGCTCTGTGTTCTGTTAATTCATCTCACAGAGTTACATCTTTCCCTTCAAGAAGCCTTTCGCTAAGGCTGTTCTTTTGGAATTGGCAAAGGGATATGTGGAAGCCCTTAGAGGGCTATGGTGAAAAAGGAAATATCTTCCGTTGAAAACTGAAAACAAGCCTTCTGAGAAACTGCTCTGTGTTCTGTTAATTCATCTCACAGAGTTACATCTTTCCCTTCAAGAAGCCTTTCGCTAAGGCTGTTCTTGTGGAATTGGCAAAGGGATATTTGGAAGCCCATAGAGGGCTATGGTGAAAAAGGAAATCTCTTCCGTTCAAAACTGGAAAGAATCTTTCTGAGAAACGGCTCTGTGTTCTGTTAATTCATCTAACAGAGTTACATCTTTCCCTTCAAGAAGCCTTTCGCTAAGGCTGTTCTTGTGGAATTGGCAAAGGGATATTTGGAAGCCCATAGAGGGCTATGGTGAAAAAGGAAATATCTTCCGTTCAAAACTGGAAAGAAGCTTTCTGAGAATCTGCTCGGTGTTCAGTTAATTCATCTCACAGAGTTACATCTTTCCCTTCAAGAAGCCTTTCGCTAAGGCTGTTCTTGTGGAATTGGCAAAGGGATATTTGGAAGCCCATAGAGGGCTATGGTGAAAAAGGAAATAAATTCCGTTCAAAACTGGAAAGAAGCTTTCTGAGAAACTGCTCTGTGTTCTGTAAATTCATCTCACAGAGTTACATCTTTTCCTTCAAGAAGCCTTTCGCTAAGGCTGTTCTTGTGGAATTGGCAAAGGGATATTTGGAGGCCCATAGAGTGCTATGGTGAAAAAGGAAATATCTTCCGTTCAAAACTGGAAAGAACCTTTCTGAGAAACTGCTCTGTGTTCTGTAAATTCATCTCACAGAGTTACATCTTTCCCTTCAAGAAGCCTTTCGCTAAGGCTGTTCTTGTGGAATTGGCAAAGGGATATGTGGAAGCCCGTAGAGGGCTATGGTGAAAAAGGATATATCTTCCGTTCAAAACTGGAAAGAAGCTTTCTGAGAAACTGCTCTGTGTTCTGTTAATTCATCTCACAGAGTTAAATCTTTCCCTTCAAGAGGCCTTTCGCTAAGGCTGTTCTTGTGGAATTGGCAAAGGGATATTTGGAAGCCCATAGAGGGCTATGGTGAAAAAGGAAATATCTTCCATTGTAAACTGGAAAGAAGCTTTCTGAGAAACTGCTCTGTGTTCTGTTAATTCACCTCACAGAGTTACATCTTTCCCTTCAAGAAGCCTTTCGCTAAGGCTGTTCTTGTGGAATTGGCAAAGGGATATTTGGAAGCCCATAGAGGGCTATGGTGAAAAAGGAAATATCTTCCGATCAAAACTGGATTGAAGCTTTCAGAGAAACTGCTCTGTGTTCTGTTAATTCATCTCACAGAGTTACATCTTTCCCTTCAAGAAGCCTTTCGCTAAGGCTGTTCTTGTGCAATTGGCAAAGGGACATTGGGAAGCCCATAGAGGGCTATGGTGAAAAAGGAAATATCTTCCGTTCAAAACTGGAAAGAAGCTTTCTGAGAAACTGCTCGGTGTTCAGTTAATTCATCTCACAGAGTTACATCTTTCCCTTCAAGAAGCCTTTCGCTAAGGCTGTTCTTGTGGAATTGGTAAAGGGATATTTGGAAGCCCATAGAGGGCTATGGTGAAAAAGGAAATATCTTCCGTTGAAAACTGAAAACAAGCCTTCTGAGAAACTGCTCTGTGTTCTGTTAATTCATCTCACAGAGTTACATCTTTCCCTTCAACAAGCCTTTCGCTAAGGCTGTTCTTGTGGAATTGGCAAAGGGATATTTGGAAGCCCATAGAGGGCTATGGTGAAAAAGGAAATCTCTTCCGTTCAAAACTGGAAAGAATCTTTCTGAGAAACGCCTCTGTGTTCTGTTAATTCATCTCACAGAGTTACATCTTTCCCTTCAAGAAGCCTTTCGCTAAGGCTTTTCTTGTGGAATTGGCAAAGGGATATTTGGAAGCCCATAGTGGGCTATGGTGAAAAAGGAAATATCTTCCGTTCAAAACTGGAAAGAAGCTTTCTGAGAATCTGCTCGGTGTTCAGTTAATTCATCTCACAGAGTTACATCTTTCCCTTCAAGAAGCCTTTCGCTAAGGCTGTTCTTGTGGAATTGGGAAAGGGATATTTGGAAGCCCATAGAGGGCTATGGTGAAAAAGGAAATATCTTCCGTTCAAAACTGGAAAGAACCTTTCTGAGAAACTGCTCGGTGTTCAGTTAATTCATCTCACAGAGTTACATCTTTCCCATCAAGAAGCCTTTCGCTAAGGATGTTCTTTTGCAATTGGTAAAGGGATATTTGGAAGCCCATAGAGGGCTATGGTGAAAAAGGAAATATCTTCCGTTGAAAACTGAAAACAAGCCTTCTGAGAAACTGCTCTGTGTTCTGTTAATTCATCTCACAGAGTTACATCTTTCCCTTCAAGAAGCCTTTCGCTAAGGCTGTTATTGTGGAATTGGCAAAGCGATATTTGGAAGCCCATAGAGGGCTATGGTGAAAAAGGAAATATCTTTAGTTCAAAACTGGAAAGAATCTTTCTGAGAAACTGCTCTGTGTTCTGTTAATTCATCTCACAGAGTTACATCTTTCCCTTCAAGAAGCCTTTCGCTAAGGCTGTTCTTGTGGAATTGGCAAAGGGATATTTGGAAGCCCATAGAGGGCTATGGTGAAAAAGGAAATATCTTCCGTTCAAAACTGGAAAGAAGCTTTCTGAGAAACTGCTCTGTGTTCTGTTAATTCATCTCACAGAGTTACATCTTTCCCTTCAAGAAGCCTTTCGCTAAGGCTGTTCTTGTGGAATTGGAAAAGGGATATTTGGAAGCCCATAGATTGCTATGGTGAAAAAGGAAATATCTTCCGCTCAAAACTGGAAGGAAGCTTTCTGAGAAACTGCTCTGTGTTCTGTTAATTCATCTCACAGAGTTACATCTTTCCCTTCAAGAAGCCTTTCGCTAAGGCTGTTCTTTTGGAATTGGCAAAGGGATATGTGGAAGCCCTTAGAGGGCTATGGTGAAAAAGGAAATATCTTCCGTTGAAAACTGAAAACAAGCCTTCTGAGAAACTGCTCTGTGTTCTGTTAATTCATCTCACAGAGTTACATCTTTCCCTTCAAGAAGCCTTTCGCTAAGGCTGTTCTTGTGGAATTGGCAAAGGGATATTTGGAAGCCCATAGAGGGCTATGGTGAAAAAGGAAATCTCTTCCGTTCAAAACTGGAAAGAATCTTTCTGAGAAACGGCTCTGTGTTCTGTTAATTCATCTAACAGAGTTACATCTTTCCCTTCAAGAAGCCTTTCGCTAAGGCTGTTCTTGTGGAATTGGCAAAGGGATATTTGGAAGCCCATAGAGGGCTATGGTGAAAAAGGAAATATCTTCCGTTCAAAACTGGAAAGAAGCTTTCTGAGAATCTGCTCGGTGTTCAGTTAATTCATCTCACAGAGTTACATCTTTCCCTTCAAGAAGCCTTTCGCTAAGGCTGTTCTTGTGGAATTGGCAAAGGGATATTTGGAAGCCCATAGAGGGCTATGGTGAAAAAGGAAATAAATTCCGTTCAAAACTGGAAAGAAGCTTTCTGAGAAACTGCTCTGTGTTCTGTAAATTCATCTCACAGAGTTACATCTTTTCCTTCAAGAAGCCTTTCGCTAAGGCTGTTCTTGTGGAATTGGCAAAGGGATATTTGGAGGCCCATAGAGTGCTATGGTGAAAAAGGAAATATCTTCCGTTCAAAACTGGAAAGAACCTTTCTGAGAAACTGCTCTGTGTTCTGTAAATTCATCTCACAGAGTTACATCTTTCCCTTCAAGAAGCCTTTCGCTAAGGCTGTTCTTGTGGAATTGGCAAAGGGATATGTGGAAGCCCGTAGAGGGCTATGGTGAAAAAGGATATATCTTCCGTTCAAAACTGGAAAGAAGCTTTCTGAGAAACTGCTCTGTGTTCTGTTAATTCATCTCACAGAGTTAAATCTTTCCCTTCAAGAGGCCTTTCGCTAAGGCTGTTCTTGTGGAATTGGAAAAGGGATATTTGGAAGCCCATAGAGGGCTATGGTGAAAAAGGAAATATCTTCCATTGTAAACTGGAAAGAAGCTTTCTGAGAAACTGCTCTGTGTTCTGTTAATTCACCTCACAGAGTTACATCTTTCCCTTCAAGAAGCCTTTCGCTAAGGCTGTTCTTGTGGAATTGGCAAAGGGATATTTGGAAGCCCATAGAGGGCTATGGTGAAAAAGGAAATACCTTCCGTTCAAAATTGGAAAGAAGCTTTCTGAGAAACTGCTCTGTGTTCTCTTAATTCATCTCATAGCGTTACATGTTTCCCTTCAAGAAGCCTTTCGCTAAGGCTGTTCTTGTGGAATTGGCAAAGGGATATTTGAAAGCCCTTAGAGGGCTAAGGTGAAAAAGGAAATATCTTCCGTTCAAACCTGGAAAGAAGCTTTGTGAGAAACTGTTCTATGTTCTGTTAATTCATCTCACAGAGTTACATCTTTCCCTTCAAGAAGCCTTTCGCTAAGGCTGTTCTTGTGGAATTGGCAAAGGGATATTTGGAAGCCCATAGAGGGCTATGGTGAAAAAGGAAATATCTTCCGATCAAAACTGGATTGAAGCTTTCAGAGAAACTGCTCTGTGTTCTGTAAATTCATCTCACAGAGTTACATCTTTCCCTTCAAGAAGCCTTTCGCTAAGGCTGTTCTTGTGCAATTGGCAAAGGGATATTGGGAAGCCCATAGAGGGCTATGGTGAAAAAGGAAATATCTTCCGTTCAAAACTGGAAAGAAGCTTTCTGAGAAACTGCTCGGTGTTCAGTTAATTCATCTCACAGAGTTACATCTTTCCCTTCAAGAAGCCTTTCGCTAAGGCTGTTCTTGTGGAATTGGTAAAGGGATATTTGGAAGCCCATAGAGGGCTATGGTGAAAAAGGAAATATCTTCCGTTGAAAACTGAAAACAAGCCTTCTGAGAAACTGCTCTGTGTTCTGTTAATTCATCTCACAGAGTTACATCTTTCCCTTCAACAAGCCTTTCGCTAAGGCTGTTCTTGTGGAATTGGCAAAGGGATATTTGGAAGCCCATAGAGGGCTATGGTGAAAAAGGAAATCTCTTCCGTTCAAAACTGGAAAGAATCTTTCTGAGAAACGCCTCTGTGTTCTGATAATTCATCTCACAGAGTTACATCTTTCCCTTCAAGAAGCCTTTCGCTAAGGCTGTTCTTGTGGAATTGGCAAAGGGATATTTGGAAGCGCATAGTGGGCTATGGTGAAAAAGGAAATATCTTCCGTTCAAAACTGGAAAGAAGCTTTCTGAGAATCTGCTCGGTGTTCAGTTAATTCATCTCACAGAGTTACATCTTTCCCTTCAAGAAGCCTTTCGCTAAGGCTGTTCTTGTGGAATTGGGAAAGGGATATTTGGAAGCCCATAGAGGGCTATGGTGAAAAAGGAAATATCTTCCGTTCAAAACTGGAAAGAACCTTTCTGAGAAACTGCTCGGTGTTCAGTTAATTCATCTCACAGAGTTACATCTTTCCCTTCAAGAAGCCTTTCGCTAAGGCTGTTCTTGTGGAATTGGCAAAGGGATATTTGGAAGCCCATAGAGGGCTATGGTGAAAAAGGAAATATCTTCCGTTCAAAACTGGAAAGAAGCTTTCTGAGAAACTGCTCAGTGTTCAGTTAATTCATCTCACAGAGTTACATCTTTCCCTTCAATAAGCCTTTCGCTAAGGCTGTTCTTGTGCAATTGGCAAAGGGATATTTGGAAGCCCATAGAGGGCTAAGGTGAAAAAGGAAATAAATTCCGTTCAAAACTGGAAAGAAGCTTTCTGAGAAACTGCTCTGTGTTCTGTTAATTCATCTCACAGAGTTACATCTTTCCCTTCAAGAAGCCTTTCGCTAAGGCTGTTCTTGTGGAATTGGCAAAGGGATATTTGGAGGCCCATAGAGGGCTATGGTGAAAAAGGAAATATCTTCCGTTCAAAACTGGAAAGAAGCTTTCTGAGAAACTGCTCTATGTTCTGTTAATTCATCTCACAGAGTTAGATCTTTCCCTTCAAGAAGCCTTTCGCTAATGCTGTTCTTGTGGAATTGGCAAAGGGATATTTGGAAGCCCATAGAGGGCTATGGTGAAAAAGGAAATATCTTCCGTTCAAAACTGCAAAGAAGCTTTCTGAGAAACTGCTCTGTGTTCTGTTATTTCATCTCACAGAGTTACATCTTTCCCTTCAAGAAGCCTTTCGCTAAGGCTGTTCTTGTGGAATTGGCAAAGGGATATTTGGAAGCCCCTAGAGGGCTATGGTGAAAAAGGAAATATCTTCCGTTCAAAACTGGAAAGAGGCTTTCTGAGAAACTGCTCTGTGTTCTGTTAATTCATCTCACAGAGTTAAATCTTTCCCTTCAAGAGGCCTTTCGCTAAGGCTGTTCTTGTGGCATTGGCAAAGGGATATTTGGAAGCCCATAGAGGGCTATGGTGAAAAAGGAAATATCTTCCGTTGAAAACTGAAAACAAGCCTTCTGAGAAACTGCTCTGTGTTCTGTTAATACATCTCACAGAGTTACATCTTTCCCTTCAGGAAGCCTTTCGCTAAGGCTGTTCTTGTGGAATTGGCAAAGGGATATTTGGAAGCCCATAGAGGGCTATGGTGAAAAAGGAAATATCTTCCGTTCAAAACTGGAAAGAAGCTTTCTGAGAAACTGCTCTGTGTTCTGTTAATTCATCTCACAGAGTTACATCTTTCCCTTCAATAAGCCTTTCGCTAAGTCTGTTCTTGTGGAATTGGCAAAGGGATATTTGGAAACCCATAGAGGGCTATGGTGAAAAAGGAAATATCTTCCGTTAAAAACTGGAAAGAAGCTTTCTGAGAAACTGCTCTGTGTTCTGTTAATTCATCTCACAGAGTTAAATCTTTCCCTTCAAGAGGCCTTTCGCTAAGGCTGTTCTTGTGGAATTGGCAAAGGGATATTTGGAAGCCCATAGAGGGCTATGGTGAAAAAGGAAATATCTTCCGTTCAAAACTGGAAAGAAGCTTTCTGAGAAACTGCTCTGTGTTCTGTTAATTCATCTCACAGAGTTACATCTTTCCCTTCCAGAATCCTTTCGCTAAGTCTGTTCTTGTGGAATTGGCAAAGGGATATTTTGAAGCCCATAGAGGGCTATGGTGAAAAAGGAAATATCTTCCATTCAAAATTGGAAAGAAGCTTTCTGAGAAACTGCTCTGTGTTCACTTAATTCATCTCACAGAGTTACATCTTTCCCTTCAAGAAGCCTTTCGCTAAGGCTGTTCTTGTGGAATTGGCAAAGGGATATTTGGAAGCCCATAGAGGGCTACGGTGAAAAAGGAAATATCTTCCGTTCAAAACTGGAAACAAGCTTTCTGAGAAACTGTTCTGTGTTCTGTTAGTTCATCTCACAGAGTTACATCTTTCCCTTCAAGAAGCCTTTCGCTAAGGCTGTTCTTGTGGAATTGGCATAGGGATATTTGGAAGCCCATAGAGGGCTATGGTGAAAAAGGAAATATCTTCCGTTCAAAACTGGAAACAAGCTTTCTGAGAAACTGCTCCGTGATCTGTTAATTCATCTCACAGAGTTACATCTTTCCCTTCAAGAAGCCTTTCGCTAGGGCTGTTCTTGTGGAATTGGGAAAGGGATATTTGGAAGCCCATAGAGGGCTATGGTGAAAAAGGAAATATCTTCCGTTCAAAACTGGAAAGAAGCTTTCTGAGAAACTGCTCTGTGTTCTGTTAATTCATCTCACAGAGTTACATCTTTCCCTTCAAGAAGCCTTTCTCTAAGGCTGTTCTTGTGGAATTGGCAAAGGGATATTTGGAAGCCCATAGAGGGCTATGGTGAAAAAGGAAATATCTTCCGTTCAAAACTGCAAAGAAGCTTTCTGAGAAACTGCTCTGTGTTCTGTTAATTCATCTCACAGAGTTACATCTTTCCCTTCAAGAAGCCTTTCGCTAAGGCTGTTCTTGTGCAATTGGCAAAGGGATATTTGGAAGCCCATAGAGGGCTAAGGTGAAAAAGGAAATATCTTCCTTTGAAAACTGAAAACAAGCCTTCTGAGAAACTGCTCTGTGTTCTGTAAATTCATCTCACAGAGTTAAATCTTTCACTTCAAGAAGCCTTTCGCTAAGTCTGTTCTTGTGGAATTGGGAAAGGGATATTTGGAAGCCCATAGAGGGCTATGGTGAAAAAGGAAATATCTTACGTTCAAAACTGGAAAGAAGCTTTCTGAAAAACTGCTCTGCGTTCTGTAAATTCATCTCATAGAGTTACATCTTTCCCTTCAAGAAGCCTTTCGCTAAGGCTGTTCTTGTGGAATTTGCAAAGGGATATTTGGAAGCCCATAGAGGGCTATGGTGAAAAAGGAAATATCTTCCGTTCAAAACTGGAAAGAACCTTTCTGAGAAGCTGCTCTGTGTTCTGTTAATTCATCTCACAGAGTTACATCTTTCCCTTCAAGAAGCCTTTCGCTAAGGCTGTACTTGTGTAATTGGCAAAGGGATATTTGGAAGCCCATAGAGGGCTATGGTGAAAAAGGAAATAGCTTCCGTTCAAAACTGGAAAGAAGCTTTCTGAGAAACTGCTCTGTGTTCCGTAAATTCATCTCACAGAGTTACATCTTTCCCTTCAAGAAGCCTTTCGCTAAGGCTGTTCTTGTGGAATTGGCAAAGGGATATTTGGAAGCCTATAGAGGACTATGGTGAAAAAGGAAATATCTTCCGTTCAAAACTGGAAACAAGCTTTCTGAGAAACTGTTCTTTGTTCTGTTAATTCATCTCACAGAGTTACATCTTTCCCTTCAAGAAGCCTTTCGCTAAGGCTGTTCTTGTGGAATTGGCATAGGGATATTTGGAAGCCCATAGAGGGCTATGGTGAAAAAGGAAATATCTTCCGTTCAAAACTGCAAAGAAGCTTTCTGAGAAACTGCTCTGTGTTCTGTTAATTCATCTCACAGAGTTACATCTTACCCTTCAAGAAGCCTTTCGCTAAGGCTGTTCTTGTGCAATTGGCAAAGGGATATTTGGAAGCCCATAGAGGGCTATGGTGAAAAAGGAAATATCTTCCGTTGAAAACTGAAAACAAGCCTTCTGAGAAACTGCTCTGTGTTCTGTTAATACATCTCACAGAGTTACATCTTTCCTTTCAGGAAGCCTTTCGCTAAGGCTGTTCTTGTGGAATTGGCAAAGGGATATTTGGAAGCCCATAGAGGGCTATGGTGAAAAAGGAAATATCTTCCGTTCAAAACTGGAAAGAAGCTTTCTGAGAAACTGCTCTGTGTTCTTTTAATTCATCTCACAGAGTTACATCTTTCCCTTCAAGAAGCCTTTCGCTAAGTCTGTTCTTGTGGAATTGGCAAAGGGATATTTGGAAGCCCATAGAGGGCTATGGTGAAAAAGGAAATATCTTCCGTTCAAAACTGGAAACAAGCTTTCTGAGAAACTGCTCTGTGTTCTGTTAATTCATCTCACAGAGTTAAATCTTTCCCTTCAAGAGGCCTTTCGCTAAGGCTGTTCTTGTGGAATTGGCAAAGGGATATTTGGAAGCCCATAGAGGGCTATGGTGAAAAAGGAAATATCTTCCGTTGAAAACTGGAAAGAAGCTTTCTGAGAAACTGCTCTGTGTTCTGTTAATTCATCTCACAGAGTTACATCTTTCCCTTCCAGAATCCTTTCGCTAAGTCTGTTCTTGTGGAATTGGCAAAGGGATATTTTGAAGCCCATAGAGGGCTATGGTGAAAAAGGAAATATCTTCCATTCAAAATTGGAAAGAAGCTTTCTGAGAAACTGCTCCGTGTTCACTTAATTAATCTCACAGAGTTACATCTTTCCCTTCAAGAAGCCTTTCCCTAAGGCTGTTCTTGTGGAATTGGAAAAGGGATATTTGGAAGCCCTTAGAGGGCTATGGTGAAAAAGGAAATATCTTCCGTTCAAACCTGGAAAGAAGCTTTGTGAGAATCTGTTCTATGTTCTGTTAATTCATCTCACAGAGTTACATCTTTCCCTTCAAGAAGCCTTTCGCTAAGGCTGTTCTTGTGGAATTGGCAAAGGGATATTTGGAAGCCCATAGAGGGCTATGGTGAAAAAGGAAATATCTTCCGTTCAAAACTGGATAGAAGCTTTCTGAGAAACTGCTCCGTGTTCTGTTAATTCATCTCACAGAGTTACATCTTTCCCTTCAAGAAGCCTTTCGCTAAGGCTGTTCTTGTGCAATTGGCAAAGGGATATTTGGAAGCCCCTAGAGGGCTATGGTGAAAAAGGAAATATCTTCCGTTCAAAACTGGAAAGAAGCTTTCTGAGAAACTGCTCTGTGTTCTGTTAATTCATCTCACAGAGTTACATCTTTCCCTTCAAGAAGCCTTTCGCTAAGGCTGTTCTTGTGGAATTGGCAAAGGGATATTTGGAAGCCCATAGAGGGCTATGGTGAAAAAGGAAATAAATTCCGTTCAAAACTGGAAAGAAGCTTTCTGACAAACTGCTCTGTGTTCTGTAAATTCATCTCACAGAGTTACATCTTTCACTTCAAGAAGCCTTTCGCTAAGTCTGTTCTTGTGGAATTGGGAAAGGGATATTTGGAAGCCCATAGAGGGCTATGGTGAAAAAGGAAATATCTTCCGTTCAAAACTGGAAAGAAGCTTTCTGAGAAACTGCTCTGTGTTCTGTAAATTCATCTCACAGAGTTACATCTTTCCCTTCAAGAAGCCTTTCGCTAAGGCTGTTCTTGTGGAATTTGCAAAGGGATATTTGGAAGCCCCTAGAGGGCTATGGTGAAAAAGGAAATATCTTCCGTTCAAAACTGGAAAGAACCTTTCTGAGAAACTACTCTGTGTTCTGTTAATTCATCTCACAGAGTTACATCTTTCGCTTCAAGAAGCCTTTCGCTAAGGCTGTTCTTGTGCAATTGGCAAAGGGATATTTGGAAGCCCATAGAGGGCTATGGTGAAAAAGGAAATATCTTGCGTTCAAAACTGGAAAGAAGCTTTCTGAGAAGCTGCTCTGTGTTCTGTTAATTCATCTCACAGAGTTACATCTTTCCCTTCAAGAAGCCTTTCGCTAAGGCTGTACTTGTGGAATTGGCAAAGGGATATTTGGAAGCCCATAGAGGGCTATGGTGAAAAAGGAAATAGCTTCCGTTCAAAACTGGAAAGAAGCTTTCTGAGAAACTGCTCTGTGTTCCGTAAATTCATCTCACAGAGTTACATCTTTCCCTTCAAGAAGCCTTTCGCTAAGGCTGTTCTTGTGGAATTGGCAAAGGGATATTTGGAAGCCTATAGAGGGCTATGGTGAAAAAGGAAATATCTTCCGTTCAAAACTGGAAACAAGCTTTCTCAGAAACTGTTCTGTGTTCTGTTAATTCATCTCACAGAGTTACATCTTTCCCTTCAAGAAGCCTTTCGCTAGGGCTGTTCTTGTGGAATTGGCAAAGGGATATTTGGAAGCCCATAGAGGGCTATGGTGAAAAAGGAAATATCTTCCGTTCAAAACTGGAAAGAAGCTTTCTGAGAAACTGCTCTGTGTTCTGTTAATTCATCTCACAGAGTTACATCTTTCCCTTCAAGAAGCCTTTCTCTAAGGCTGTTCTTGTGGAATTGGCAAAGGGATATTTGGAAGCCCATAGAGGGCTATGGTGAAAAAGGAAATATCTTCCGTTCAAAACTGCAAAGAAGCTTTCTGAGAAACTGCTCTGTGTTGTGTTAATTCATCTCACAGAGTTACATCTTTCCCTTCAAGAAGCCTTTCGCTAAGGCTGTTCTTGTGCAATTGGCAAAGGGATATTTGGAAGCCCATAGAGGGCTATGGTGAAAAAGGAAATATCTTCCTTTGAAAACTGAAAACAAGCCTTCTGAGAAACTGCTCTGTGTACTGTAAATTCATCTCACAGAGTTAAATCTTTCACTTCAAGAAGCCTTTCGCTAAGTCTGTTCTTGTGGAATTGCGAAAGGGATATTTGGAAGCCCATAGAGGGCTATGGTGAAAAAGGAAATATCTTACGTTCAAAACTGGAAAGAAGCTTTCTGAGAAACTGCTCTGTGTTCTGTAAATTCATCTCACAGAGTTACATCTTTCCCTTCAAGAAGCCTTTCGCTAAGGCTGTTCTTGTGGAATTTGCAAAGGGATATTTGGAAGCCCCTAGAGGGCTATGGTGAAAAAGGAAATATCTTCCGTTCAAAACTGGAAAGAACCTTTCTGAGAAGCTGCTCTGTGTTCTGTTAATTCATCTCACAGAGTTATATCTTTCCCTTCAAGAAGCCTTTCGCTAAGGCTGTACTTGTGTAATTGGCAAAGGGATATTTGGAAACCCATAGAGGGCTATGGTGAAAAAGGAAATAGCTTCCGTTCAAAACTGGAAAGAAGCTTTCTGAGAAACTGCTCTGTGTTCCGTAAATTCATCTCACAGAGTTACATCTTTCCCTTCAAGAAGACTTTCGCTAAGGCTGTTCTTGTGGAATTGGCAAAGGGATATTTGGAAGCCTATAGAGGGCTATGGTGAAAAAGGAAATATCTTCCGTTCAAAACTGGAAACAAGCTTTCTGAGAAACTGTTCTTTGTTCTGTAAATTCATCTCACAGAGTTACATCTTTCCCTTCAAGAAGCCTTTCGCTAAGGCTGTTCTTGTTGAATTGGCATAGGGATATTTGGAAGCCCATAGAGGGCTATGGTGAAAAAGGAAATATCTTCCGTTCAAAACTGGAAACAAGCTTTCTGAGAAACTGCTCCGTGATCTGTTAATTCATCTCACAGAGTTACATCTTTCCCTTCAAGAAGCCTTTCGCTAGGGCTCTTCTTGTGGAATTGGAAAAGGGATATTTGGAAGCCCATAGAGGGCTATGGTGAAAAAGGAAATATCTTCCGTTCAAAACTGGAAAGAAGCTTTCTGAGAAACTGCTCTGTGTTCTGTTAATTCATCTCACAGAGTTACATCTTTCCCTTCAAGAAGCCTTTCGCTAAGGCTGTTCTTGTGCAATTTGCAAAGGGATATTTGGAAGCCCATAGAGGGCTATGGTGAAAAAGGAAATATCTTCCTTTGAAAACTGAAAACAAGCCTTCTGAGAAACTGCTCTGTGTTCTGTTAATGCATCTCACAGAGTTACATCTTTCCCTTCTGGAAGCCTTTCGCTAAGGCTGTTCTTTTGGAATTGGCAAAGGGATATTTGGAAGCCCATAGAGGGCTATGGTGAAAAAGGAAATATCTTCCGTTCAAAACTGGAAAGAAGCTTTCTGAGAAACTGCTCTGTGTTCTGTTAATTCATCTCACAGAGTTACATCTTTCCCTTCAAGAAGCCTTTCGCTAAGGCTGTTCTTGTGGAATTGGCAAAGGGATATTTGGAAGCCCATAGAGGTCTATGGTGAAAAAGGAAATATCTTCCGTTCAAAACTGGAAAGAAGCTTTCTGAGAAACTGCTCTGTGTTCTGTTAATTCATCTCACAGAGTTACATCTTTCCCTTCAAGAAGCCTTTCGCTAAGGCTGTTCTTGTGGAATTGGCAAAGGGATATTTGGAAGCTCAGAGAGGGCTATGGTGAAAAAGGAAATATCTTCCGTTCAAAACTGGAAAGAAGCTTTCTGAGAAACTGCTCTGTGTTCTGTTAATTCATCTCACAGAGTTACATCTTTCCCTTCAAGAAGCCTTTCGCTAAGGCTGTTCTTGTGGAATTGGCAAAGGGATATTTGGAAGCCCATAGAGGGATATGGTGAAAAAGGAAATATCTTCCGTTCAAAACTGGAAAGAAGCTTTCTGAGAAACTGCTCTGTGTTCTGTTAATTCATCTCACAGAGTTACATCTTTCCCTTCAAGAAGCCTTTTGCTAAGGCTGTTCTTGTGGAATTGGAAAAGGGATATTTGGAAGCCCACTGAGAGCTATGGTGAAAGAGGAAATATCTTCCGTTCAAA
Source organism: Chlorocebus sabaeus (assembly GCF_047675955.1). Taxonomy (NCBI): domain Eukaryota; kingdom Metazoa; phylum Chordata; class Mammalia; order Primates; family Cercopithecidae; genus Chlorocebus; species Chlorocebus sabaeus. Next base: position 1,038,616 of record NW_027327981.1, read on the forward strand.
ACTGGAAAGAAGCTTTCTGAGAAACTGCTCTGTGTTCTGTTAATTCATCTCACAGAGTTAAATCTTTCCCTTCAAGAGGCCTTTCGCTAAGGATGTTCTTCTGGAATTGGCAAAGGGATATTTGGAAGCCCATAGAGGGCTATGGTGAAAAAGGAAATATCTTCCGTTGAAAACTGGAAAGAAGCTTTCTGAGAAACTGCTCTGTGTTCTGTTAATTCATCTCACAGAGTTACATCTTTCCCTTCCAGAATCCTTTCGCTAAGTCTGTTCTTGTGGAATTGGCAAAGGGATATTTTGAAGCCCATAGAGGGCTATGGTGAAAAAGGAAATATCTTCCATTCAAAATTGGAAAGAAGCTTTCTGAGAAACTGCTCTGTGTTCACTTAATTCATCTCACAGAGTTACATCTTTCCCTTCAAGAAGCCTTTCGCTAAGGCTGTTCTTGTGGAATTGGCAAAGGGATATTTGGAAGCCCTTAGAGGGCTATGGTGAAAAAGGAAATATCTTCCGTTCAAACCTGGAAAGAAGCTTTGTGAGAAACTGTTCTATGTTCTGTTAATTCATCTCACAGAGTTACATCTTTCCCTTCAAGAAGCCTTTCGCTAAAGCTGTTCTTGTGGAATAGGCAAAGGGATATTTGGAAGCCCATAGAGGGCTATGGTGAAAAAGGAAATATCTTCCGTTCAAAACTGGATAGAAGCTTTCTGAGAAACTTCTCTGGGTTCTGTTAATTCATCTCACAGAGTTACATCTTTCCCTTCAAGAAGCCTTTCGCTAAGGCTGTTCTTGTGCAATTGGCAAAGGGATATTTGGAAGCCCATAGAGGGCTATGGTGAAAAAGGAAATATCTTTCGTTCAAAACTGGAAAGAAGCTTTCTGAGAAACTGCTCTGTGTTCCGTTAATTCATCTCACAGAGTTACATCTTTCCCTTCAAGAAGCCTTTCGCTAAGGCTGTTCTTGTGGAATTGGCAAAGGGATATTTGGAAGCCCATAGAGGGCTATGGTGAAAAAGGAAATAAATTCCGTTCAAAACTGGAAAGAAGCTTTCTGACAAACTGCTCTGTGTTCTGTAAATTCATCTCACAGAGTTACATCTTTCACTTCAAGAAGCCTTTCGCTAAGTCTGTTCTTGTGGAATTGGGAAAGGGATATTTGGAAGCCCATAGAGGGCTATGGTGAAAAATGAAATATCTTACGTTCAAAACTGGAAAGAAGCTTTCTGAGAAACTGCTCTGTGTTCTGTAAATTCATCTCACAGAGTTACATCTTTCCCTTCAAGAAGCCTTTCGCTAAGGCTGTTCTTGTGGAATTTGCAAAGGGATATTTGGAAGCCCCTAGAGGGCTATGGTGAAAAAGGAAATATCTTCCGTTCAAAACTGGAAAGAACCTTTCTGAGAAACTACTCTGTGTTCTGTTAATTCATCTCACAGAGTTACATCTTTCCCTTCAAGAAGCCTTTCGCTAAGGCTGTTCTTGTGCAATTGGCAAAGGGATATTTGGAAGCCCATAGAGGGCTATGGTGAAAAAGGAAATATCTTCCGTTCAAAACTGGAAAGAAGCTTTCTGAGAAGCTGCTCTGTGTTCTGTTAATTCATCTCAGAGAGTTACATCTTTCCCTTCAAGAAGCCTTTCGCTAAGGCTGTACTTGTGGAATTGGCAAAGGGATATTTGGAAGCCCATAGAGGGCTATGGTGAAAAAGGAAATAGCTTCCGTTCAAAACTGGAAAGAAGCTTTCTGAGAAACTGCTCTGTGTTCCGTAAATTCATCTCACAGAGTTACATCTTTCCCTTCAAGAAGCCTTTCGCTAAGGCTGTTCTTGTGGAATTGGCAAAGGGATATTTGGAAGCCTATAGAGGGCTATGGTGAAAAAGGAAATATCTTCCGTTCAAAACTGGAAACAAGCTTTCTGAGAAACTGTTCTGTGTTCTGTTAATTCATCTCACAGAGTTACATCTTTCCCTTCAAGAAGCCTTTCGCTAAGGCTGTTCTTGTGGAATTGGTAAAGGGATATTTGGAAGCCCATAGAGGGCTATGGTGAAAAAGGAAATATCTTCCGTTCAAAACTGGAAACAAACTTTCTGAGAAACTGCTCCGTGATCTGTTAATTCATCTCACAGAGTTACATCTTTCCCTTCAAGAAGCCTTTCGCTAGGGCTGTTCTTGTGGAATTGGCAAAGGGATATTTGGTAGCCCATAGAGGGCTATGTTGAAAAAGGAAATATCTTCCGTTCAAAACTGGAAAGAAGCTTTCTGAGAAACTGCTCTGTGTTCTGTTAATTCATCTCACAGAGTTACATCTTTCCCTTCAAGAAGCCTTTCGCTAAGGCTGTTCTTGTGGAATTGGCAAAGGGATATTTGGAAGCCCATAGAGGGCTATGGTGAAAAAGGAAATATCTTCCTTTGAAAACTGAAAACAAGCCTTCTGAGAAACTGCTCTGTGTTCTGTAAATTCATCTCACAGAGTTAAATCTTTCACTTCAAGAAGCCTTTCCTAAGTCTGTTCTTGTGGAATTGGGAAAGGGATATTTGGAAGCCCATAGAGGGCTATGGTGAAAAAGGAAATATCTTCCGTTCAAAACTGGAAAGAACCTTTCTGAGAAACTACTCTGTGTTCTGTTAATTCATCTCACAGAGTTACATCTTTCCCTTCAAGAAGCCTTTCGCTAAGGCTGTTCTTGTGGAATTTGCAAAGGGATATTTGGAAGCCCCTAGCGGGCTATGGTGAAAAAGGAAATATCTTCCGTTCAAAACTGGAAAGAACCTTTCTGAGAAACTACTCTGTGTTCTGTTAATTCATCTCAAAGAGTTACATCTTTCCCTTCGAGAAGCCTTTCGCTAAGGCTGTTCTTGTGCAATTGGCAAAGGGATATTTGGAAGCCCATAGAGGGCTATGGTGAAAAAGGAAATATCTTCCGTTCAAAACTGGAAAGAAGCTTTCTGAGAAACTGCTCTGTGTTCTGTTAATTCATCTCACAGAGTTACATCTTTCCCTTCAAGAAGCCTTTCGCTAAGGCTGTTCTTGTGGAATTGGAAAAGGGATATTTGGAAGCCCATAGAGGGCTATGGTGAAAAAGGAAATATCTTCCGTTCAAAACTGGAAAGAAGCTTTCTGAGAAACTGCTCTGTGTTATGTTAATTCATCTCACAGAGTTACATCTTTCCCTTCAAGAAGCCTTTCGCTAAGGCTGTTCTTGTGGAATTGGCAAAGGGATATTTGGAAGCCCACAGAGGGCTATGGTGAAAAAGGAAATATCTTCCGTTCAAAACTGGAAAGAAGCTTTCTGAGAAACTGCTCGGTGTTCAGTTAATTCATCTCACAGAGTTACATCTTTCCCTTCAAGAAGCCTTTCGCTAAGGCTGTTCTTGTGCAATTGGCAAAGGGATATTTGGAAGCCCATAGAGGGCTATGGTGAAAAAGGAAATAAATTCCGTTCAAAACTGGAAAGAAGCTTTCTGAGAAACTGCTCTGTGTTCTGTTAATTCATCTCACAGAGTTACATCTTTCCCTTCAAGAAGCCTTTCGCTAAGGCTGTTCTTGTGGAATTGGCAAAGGGATATTTGGAGGCCCCTAGAGGGCTATGGTGAAAAAGGAAATATCTTCCGTTCAAAACTGGAAAGAAGCTTTCTGAGAAACTGCTCTGTGTTCTGTTAATTCATCTCACAGAGTTAGATCTTTCCCTTCAAGAAGCCTTTTGCTAAGGCTGTTCTTGTGGAATTGGCAAAGGGATATTTGGAAGCCCACTGAGGGCTATGGTGAAAAAGGAAATATCTTCCGTTCAAAACTGCAAAGAAGCTTTCTGAGAAACTGCTCTGTGTTCTGTTAATTCATCTCACAGAGTTACATCTTTCCCTTCAAGAAGCCTTTCGCTAAGGCTGTTCTTGTGTAATTGGCAAAGGGATATTTTGAAGCCCCTAGAGGGCTATGGTGAAATAGGAAATATCTTCCGTTCAAAACTGGAAAGAAGCTTTCTTAGAAACTGCTCTGTGTTCTGTTAATTCATCTCACAGAGTTAAATCTTTCCCTTCAAGAGGCCTTTCGCTAAGGCTGTTCTTGTGGAATTGGCAAAGGGATATTTGGAAGCCCATAGAGGGCTATGGTGAAAAAGGAAATATCTTCCGTTGAAAACTGAAAACAAGCCTTCTGAGAAACTGCTCTGTGTTCTGTTAATTCATCTCACAGAGTTACATCTTTCCCTTCAAGAATCCTTTCGCTAAGTCTGTTCTTGTGGAATTGGCAAAGGGATATTTGGAAGCCCATAGAGGGCTATGGTGAAAAAGGAAATATCTTCCGTTGAAAACTGAAAACAAGCCTTCTGAGAAACTGCTCTGTGTTCTGCTAATTCATCTCACAGAGTTACATCTTTCCCTTCAAGAATCCTTTCGCTAAGTCTGTTCTTGTGGAATTGGCAAAGGGATATTTGGAAGCCCATAGAGGGCTATGGTGAAAAAGGAAATATCTTCCGTTCAAAACTGGAAAGAAGCTTTCTGAGAAACTGCTCTGTGTTCTGTAAATTCATCTCACAGAGTTACATCTTTCACTTCAAGAAGCCTATCGCTAAGTCTGTTCTTGTGGAATTGGGATAGGGATATTTGGAAGCCCATAGAGGGCTATGGTGAAAAAGGAAATATCTTACGTTCAAAACTGGAAAGAAGCTTTCTGAGAAACTGCTCTGTGTTCTGTTAATTCATCTCACAGAGTTACATCTTTCCCTTCAAGAAGCCTTTCGCTAAGGCTGTTCTTGTGGAATTGGCAAAGGGATATTTGGAGGCCCATAGAGGGCTATGGTGAAAAAGGAAATATCTTCCGTTCAAAACTGGAAAGAAGCTTTCTGAGAAACTGCTCTATGTTCTGTTAATTCATCTCACAGAGTTACATCTTTCCCTTCAAGAAGCCTTTCGCTAAGGCTGTTCTTGTGGAATTGGCAAAGGGATATTTGGAAGCCCTTAGAGGGCTATGGTGAAAAAGGAAATATCTTCCGTTCAAAACTGCAAAGAAGCTTTCTGAGAAACTGCTCTGTGTTCTGTTAATTCATCTCACAGAGTTACATCTTTCCCTTCAAGAAGCCTTTCGCTAAGGCTGTTCTTGTGCAATTGGCAAAGGGATATTTGGAAGCCCATAGAGGGCTACGGTGAAAAAGGAAATATCTTCCGTTGAAAACTGAAAACAAGCCTTCTGAGAAACTGCTCTGTGTTCTGTTAATACATCTCACAGAGTTACATCTTTCCCTTGAAGAAGCCTTTCGCTAAGGCTGTTCTTGTGGAATTGGCAAAGGGATATTTGGAAGCCCATAGAGGGCTATGTTGAAAAAGGAAATAGCTTCCGTTCAAAACTGGAAAGAAGCTTTCTGAGAAACTGCTCTGTGTTCTGTTAATTCATCTCACAGAGTTACATATTTCCCTTCAAGAAGCCTTTTGCTAAGGCTGTTCTTGTGGAATTGGAAAAGGGATATTTGGAAGCCCACTGAGAGCTATGGTGAAAGAGGAAATATCTTCCGTTCAAAACTGGAAAGAAGCTTTCAGAGAAACTGCTCTGTGTTCTGTTAATTCATCTCACAGAGTTACATCTTTCCCTTCAAGAAGCCTTTCGCTAAGGCTGTTCTTGTGGAATTGGCAAAGGGATATTTGGAGGCCCATAGACGGCTATGGTGAAAAAGGAAATAAATTCCGTTCAAAACTGGAAAGAAGCTTTCAGAGAAACTGCTCTGTGTTCTGTTAATTCATCTCACAGAGTTACATCTTTCCCTTCAAGAAGCCTTTCGCTAAGGCTGTTCTTTTGGAATTGGCAAAGGGATATTTGGAAGCCCATAGAGGGCTATGGTGAAAAAGGAAATATCTTCCGTTCAAAACTGGAAAGAAGCTTTCTGAGAAACTGCTCTGTGTTCTGTTAATTCATCTCACAGAGTTACATCTTTCCCTTCAAGAAGCCTTTCGCTAAGGCTGTTCTTGTGCAATTTGCAAAGGGATATTTGGAAGCCCATAGAGGGCTATGGTGAAAAAGGAAATATCTTCCTTTGAAAACTGAAAACAAGCCTTCTGAGAAACTGCTCTGTGTTCTGTTAATGCATCTCACAGAGTTACATCTTTCCCTTCTGGAAGCCTTTCGCTAAGGCTGTTCTTTTGGAATTGGCAAAGGGATATTTGGAAGCCCATAGAGGGCTATGGTGAAAAAGGAAATATCTTCCGTTCAAAACTGGAAAGAAGCTTTCTGAGAAACTGCTCTGTGTTCTGTTAATTCATCTCACAGAGTTACATCTTTCCCTTCAGGAAGCCTTTCGCTAAGGCTGTTCTTGTGGAATTGGCAAAGGGATATTTGGAAGCCCATAGAGGGCTATGGTGAAAAAGGAAATATCTTCCGTTCAAAACTGGAAAGAAGCTTTCTGAGAAACTGCGCTGTGTTCTGTTAATTCATCTCACAGAGTTACATCTTTCCCTTCAAGAAGCCTTTCGCTAAGGCTGTTCTTGTGGAATTGGCAAAGGGATATTTGGAAGCTCAGAGAGGGCTATGGTGAAAAAAGAAATATCTTCCGTTCAAAACTGGAAAGAAGCTTTCTGAGAAACTGCTCTGTGTTCTGTTAATTCATCTCACAGAGTTACATCTTTCCCTTCAAGAAGCCTTTCGCTAAGGCTGTTCTTGTGGAATTGGCAAAGGGATATTTGGAAGCCCATAGAGGGATATGGTGAAAAAGGAAATATCTTCCGTTCAAAACTGGAAAGAAGCTTTCTGAGAAACTGCTCTGTGTTCTGTTAATTCATCTCACAGAGTTACATCTTTCCCTTCAAGAAGCCTTTTGCTAAGGCTGTTCTTGTGGAATTGGAAAAGGGATATTTGGAAGCCCACTGAGAGCTATGGTGAAAGAGGAAATATCTTCCGTTCAAAACTGGAAAGAAGCTTTCTGAGAAACTGCTCTGTGTTCTGTTAATTCATCTCACAGAGTTAAATCTTTCCCTTCAAGAGGCCTTTCGCTAAGGATGTTCTTCTGGAATTGGCAAAGGGATATTTGGAAGCCCATAGAGGGCTATGGTGAAAAAGGAAATATCTTCCGTTGAAAACTGGAAAGAAGCTTTCTGAGAAACTGCTCTGTGTTCTGTTAATTCATCTCACAGAGTTACATCTTTCCCTTCCAGAATCCTTTCGCTAAGTCTGTTCTTGTGGAATTGGCAAAGGGATATTTTGAAGCCCATAGAGGGCTATGGTGAAAAAGGAAATATCTTCCATTTAAAATTGGAAAGAAGCTTTCTGAGAAACTGCTCTGTGTTCACTTAATTCATCTCACAGAGTTACATCTTTCCCTTCCAGAAGCCTTTCGCTAAGGCTGTTCTTGTGTAATTGGCAAAGGGATATTTTGAAGCCCCTAGAGGGCTATGGTGAAATAGGAAATATCTTCCGTTCAAAACTGGAAAGAAGCTTTCTTAGAAACTGCTCTGTGTTCTGTTAATTCATCTCACAGAGTTAAATCTTTCCCTTCAAGAGGCCTTTCGCTAAGGCTGTTCTTGTGGAATTGGCAAAGGGATATTAGGAAGCCCATAGAGGGCTATGGTGAAAAAGGAAATATCTTCCGTTGAAAACTGAAAACAAGCCTTCTGAGAAACTGCTCTGTGTTCTGTTATTTCATCTCACAGAGTTACATCTTTCCCTTCAAGAATCCTTTCGCTAAGTCTGTTCTTGTGGAATTGGCAAAGGGATATTTGGAAGCCCATAGAGGGCTATGGTGAAAAAGGAAATATCTTCCGTTGAAAACTGAAAACAAGCCTTCTGAGAAACTGCTCTGTGTTCTGTTAATTCATCTCACAGAGTTACATCTTTCCCTTCAAGAATCCTTTCGCTAAGTCTGTTCTTGTGGAATTGGCAAAGGGATATTTGGAAGCCCATAGAGGGCTATGGTGAAAAAGGAAATATCTTCCGTTCAAAACTGGAAAGAAGCTTTCTGAGACACTGCTCTGTGTTCTGTTAATTCATCTCACAGAGTTACATCTTTCCCTTCAAGAATCCTTTCGCTAAGTCTGTTCTTGTGGAATTGGCAAAGGGATATTTGGAAGCCCCTAGAGGGCTATGGTGAAAAAGGAAATATCTTCCGTTGAAAACTGAAAACAAGCCTTCTGAGAAACTGCTCTGTGTTCTGTTAATTCATCTCACAGAGTTACATCTTTCCCTTCAAGAATCCTTTCGCTAAGTCTGTTCTTGTGGAATTGGCAAAGGGATATTTAGAAGCCCATAGAGGGCTATGGTGAAAAAGGAAATATCTTCCGTTCAAAACTGGAAAGAAGCTTTCTGAGAAACTGCTCTGTGTTCTGTAAATTCATCTCACAGAGTTACATCTTTCACTTCAAGAAGCCTATCGCTAAGTCTGTTCTTGTGGAATTGGGATAGGGATATTTGGAAGCCCATAGAGGGCTATGGTGAAAAAGGAAATATCTTACGTTCAAAACTGGAAAGAAGCTTTCTGAGAAACTGCTCTGTGTTCTGTTAATTCATCTCACAGAGTTACATCTTTCCCTTCAAGAAGCCTTTCGCTAAGACTGTTCTTGTGCAATTGGCAAAGGGATATTTGGAAGCCCATAGAGGGCTATGGTGAAAAAGGAAATATCTTCCGTTGAAAACTGAAAACAAGCCTTCTGAGAAACTGCTCTGTGTTCTGTTAATACATCTCACAGAGTTACATCTTTCCCTTCAGGAAGCCTTTCGCTAATTCTGTTCTTGTGGAATTGGCAAAGGGATATTTGGAAGCCCATAGAGGGCTACGGTGAAAAAGGAAATATCTTCCGTTCAAAACTGGAAAGAAGCCTTCTGAGAAACTGTTCTGTGTTCTGTTAATTCATCTCACAGAGTTACATCTTTCCCTTCAAGAAGCCTTTCGCTAAGGCTGTTCTTGTGGAATTGGGAAAGGGATATTTGGAAGCCCATAGAGGGCTATGGTGAAAAAGGAAATATCTTCCGTTCAAAACTGGAAAGAAGCTTTCTGAGAAACTGCTCTGTGTTCTGTTAATTCATCTCACAGAGTTACATCTTTCCCTTCAAGAAGCCTTTCGCTAAGGCTGTTCTTGTGGAATTGGCAAAGGGATATTTGGAGGCCCATAGAGGGCTATGGTGAAAAAGGAAATATCTTCCGTTCAAAACTGGAAAGAAGCTTTCTGAGAAACTGCTCTATGTTCTGTTAATTCATCTCACAGAGTTACATCTTTCCCTTCAAGAAGCCTTTCGCTAAGGCTGTTCTTGTGGAATTGGCAAAGGGATATTTGGAAGCCCTTAGAGGGCTATGGTGAAAAAGGAAATATCTTCCGTTCAAAACTGCAAAGAAGCTTTCTGAGAAACTGCTCTGTGTTCTGTTAATTCATCTCACAGAGTTACATCTTTCCCTTCAAGAAGCCTTTCGCTAAGGCTGTTCTTGTGCAATTGGCAAAGGGATATTTGGAAGCCCATAGAGGGCTACGGTGAAAAAGGAAATATCTTCCGTTGAAAACTGAAAACAAGCCTTCTGAGAAACTGCTCTGTGTTCTGTTAATACATCTCACAGAGTTACATCTTTCCCTTCAGGAAGCCTTTCGCTAAGGCTGTTCTTGTGGAATTGGCAAAGGGATATTTGGAAGCCAATAGAGGGCTATGTTGAAAAAGGAAATAGCTTCCGTTCAAAACTGGAAAGAAGCTTTCTGAGAAACTGCTCTGTGTTCTGTTAATTCATCTCACAGAGTTACATATTTCCCTTCAAGAAGCCTTTTGCTAAGGCTGTTCTTGTGGAATTGGAAAAGGGATATTTGGAAGCCCACTGAGAGCTATGGTGAAAGAGGAAATATCTTCCGTTCAAATCTGGAAAGAAGCTTTCAGAGAAACTGCTCTGTGTTCTGTTAATTCATCTCACAGAGTTACATCTATCCCTTCAAGAATCCTTTCGCTAAGGCTGTTCTTGTGGAATTGGCAAAGGGATATTTGGAGGCCCATAGAGGACTATGGTGAAAAAGGAAATATCTTCCGTTCAAAACTGGAAAGAAGCTTTCTGAGAAACTGCTCTGTGTTCCGTTAATTCATCTCACAGAGTTACATCTTTCCCTTCAAGAAGCCTTTCGCTAAGGCTGTTCTTGTGGAATTGGAAAAGGGATATTTGGAAGCCCATAGAGGGCTATGGTGAAAAAGGAAATACCTTCCGTTCAAAACTGGAAAGAAGCTTTCTGAGAAACTGCTCTGTGTTATGTTAATTCATCTCACAGAGTTACATCTTTCCCTTCAAGAAGCCTTTCGCTAAGGCTGTTCTTGTGGAATTGGCAAAGGGATATTTGGAAGCCCACAGAGGGCTATGGTGAAAAAGGAAATATCTTCCGTTCAAAACTGGAAAGAAGCTTTCTGAGAAACTGCTCGGTGTTCAGTTAATTCATCTCACAGAGTTACATCTTTCCCTTCAAGAAGCCTTTCGCTAAGGCTGTTCTTGTGCAATTGGCAAAGGGATATTTGGAAGCCCATAGAGGGCTATGGTGAAAAAGGAAATAAATTCCGTTCAAAACTGGAAAGAAGCTTTCTGAGAAACTGCTCTGTGTTCTGTTAATTCATCTCACAGAGTTACATCTTTCCCTTCAAGAAGCCTTTCGCTAAGGCTGTTCTTGTGGAATTGGCAAAGGGATATTTGGAGGCCCCTAGAGGGCTATGGTGAAAAAGGAAATATCTTCCGTTCAAAACTGGAAAGAAGCTTTCTGAGAAACTGCTCCGTGTTCTGTTAATTCTTCTCACAGAGTTACATCTTTCCCTTCAAGAAGCCTTTCGCTAAGGCTGTTCTTGTGGAATTGGAAAAGGGATATTTGTAAGCCCATAGAGGACTATGGTGAAAAAGGAAATATCTTCCGTTCAAAACTGGAAAGAAGCTTTCTGAGAAACTGCTCTGTGTTCCGTTAATTCATCTCACAGAGTTACATCTTTCCCTTCAAGAAGCCTTTCGCTAAGGCTGTTCTTGTGGAAATGGAAAAGGGATATTTGGAAGCCCATAGAGGGCTATGGTGAAAAAGGAAATATCTTCCGTTCAAAACTGGAAAGAATCTTTCTGAGAAACTGCTCTGTGTTATGTTAATTCATCTCACAGAGTTACATCTTTCCCTTCAAGAAGCCTTTCGCTAAGGCTGTTCTTGTGGAATTGGCAAATGGATATTTGGAAGCCCACAGAGGGCTATGGTGAAAAAGGAAATATCTTCCGTTCAAAACTGGAAAGAAGCTTTCTGAGAAACTGCTCTGTGTTCTGTTAATTCATCTCACAGAGTTACATCTTTCCCTTCAAGAAGCCTTTCGCTAAGGCTGTTCTTGTGGAATTGGCAAAGGGATATTTGGAAGCCCACTGAGGGCTATGGTGAAAAAGGAAATATCTTCCGTTCAAACCTGCAAAGAACCTTTCTGAGAAACTACTCTGGGTTCTGTTAATTCATCTCACAGAGTTACATCTTTCCCTTCAAGAAGCCTTTCGCTAAGGCTGTTCTTGTGCAATTGGCAAAGGGATATTTGGAAGCCCATAGAGGGCTATGGTGAAAAAGGAAATATCTTCCGTTCAAAACTGGAAAGAAGCTTTCTGAGAAGCTGCTCTGTGTTCTGTTAATTCATCTCACAGAGTTACATCTTTCCCTTCAAGAAGCCTTTCGCTAAGGCTGTACTTGTGGAATTGGCAAAGGGATATTTGGAAGCCCATAGAGGGCTATGGTGAAAAAGGAAATAGCTTCCGTTCAAAACTGGAAAGAAGCTTTCTGAGAAACTGCTCTGTGTTCCGTAAATTCATCTCACAGAGTTACATCTTTCCCTTCAAGAAGCCTTTCGCTAAGGCTGTTCTTGTGGAATTGGCAAAGGGATATTTGGAAGCCTATAGAGGGCTATGGTGAAAAAGGAAATATCTTCCGTTCAAAACTGGAAACAAGCTTTCTGAGAAACTGTTCTGTGTTCTGTTAATTCATCTCACAGAGTTACATCTTTCCCTTCAAGAAGCCTTTCGCTAAGGCTGTTCTTGTGGAATTGGCATAGGGATATTTGGAAGCCCATAGAGGGCTACGGTGAAAAAGGAAATATCTTCCGTTCAAAACTGGAAACAAACTTTCTGAGAAACTGCTCCGTGATCTGTTAATTCATCTCACAGAGTTACATCTTTCCCTTCAAGAAGCCTTTCGCTAGGGCTGTTCTTGTGGAATTGGCAAAGGGATATTTGGAAGCCCATAGAGGGCTATGTTGAAAAAGGAAATATCTTCCGTTCAAAACTGGAAAGAAGCTTTCTGAGAAACTGCTCTGTGTTCTGTTAATTCATCTCACAGAGTTACATCTTTCCCTTCAAGAAGCCTTTCTCTAAGGCTGTTCTTGTGGAATTGGCAAAGGGATATTTGGAAGCCCATAGAGGGCTATGGTGAAAAAGGAAATATCTTCCGTTCAAAACTGCAAAGAAGCTTTCTGAGAAACTGCTCTGTGTTCTGTTAATTCATCTCACAGAGTTGCATCTTTCCCATCAAGAAGCCTTTCGCTAAGGCTGTTCTTTTGCAATTGGCAAAGGGATATTTGGAAGCCCATAGAGGGCTATGGTGAAAAAGGAAATATCTTCCTTTGAAAACTGAAAACAAGCCTTCTGAGAAACTGCTCTGTGTTCTGTAAATTCATCTCACAGAGTTAAATCTTTCACTTCAAGAAGCCTTTCCTAAGTCTGTTCTTGTGGAATTGGGAAAGGGATATTTGGAAGCCCATAGAGGGCTATGGTGAAAAAGGAAATATATTACGTTCAAAACTGGAAAGAAGCTTTCTGAGACACTGCTCTGTGTTCTGTTAATTCATCTCACAGAGTTACATCTTTCCCTTCAAGAAGCCTTTCGCTAAGGCTGTTCTTGTGGAATTTGCAAAGGGATATTTGGAAGCCCCTAGAGGGCTATGGTGAAAAAGGAAATATCTTCCGTTCAAAACTGGAAAGAACCTTTCTGAGAAACTACTCTGTGTTCTGTTAATTCATCTCACAGAGTTACATCTTTCCCTTCAAGAAGCCTTTCGCTAATGCTGTTCTTGTGCAATTGGCAAAGGGATATTTGGAAGCCCATAGAGGGCTATGGTGAAAAAGGAAATATCTTCCGTTCAAAACTGGAAAGAAGCTTTCTGAGAAACTGCTCTGTGTTCTGTTAATTCATCTCACAGAGTTACATCTTTCCCTTCAAGAAGCCTTTCGCTAAGGCTGTTCTTGTGGAATTGGCGAAGGGATATTTGGAAGCCCATAGAGGGCTATGGTGAAAAAGGAAATATCTTCCGTTCAAAACTGGAAAGAAGCTTTCTGAGAAACTGCTCTGTGTTCTGTAAATTCATCTCACAGAGTTACATCTTTCACTTCAAGAAGCCTATCGCTAAGTCTGTTCTTGTGGAATTGGGATAGGGATATTTGGAAGCCCATAGAGGGCTATGGTGAAAAAGGAAATATCTTACGTTCAAAACTGGAAAGAAGCTTTCTGAGAAACTGCTCTGTGTTCTGTTAATTCATCTCACAGAGTTACATCTTTCCCTTCAAGAAGCCTTTCGCTAAGACTGTTCTTGTGCAATTGGCAAAGGGATATTTGGAAGCCCATAGAGGGCTATGGTGAAAAAGGAAATATCTTCCGTTGAAAACTGAAAACAAGCCTTCTGAGAAACTGCTCTGTGTTCTGTTAATACATCTCACAGAGTTACATCTTTCCCTTCAGGAAGCCTTTCGCTAAGGCTGTTCTTGTGGAATTGGCAAAGGGATATTTGGAAGCCCATAGAGGGCTACGGTGAAAAAGGAAATATCTTCCGTTCAAAACTGGAAAGAAGCCTTCTGAGAAACTGTTCTGTGTTCTGTTAATTCATCTCACAGAGTTACATCTTTCCCTTCAAGAAGCCTTTCGCTAAGGCTGTTCCTGTGGAATTGGAAAGGGATATTTGGAAGCCCATAGAGGGCTATGGTGAAAAAGGAAATATCTTCCGTTCAAAACTGGAAAGAAGCTTTCTGAGAAACTGCTCTGTGTTCTGTTAATTCATCTCACAGAGTTACATCTTTCCCTTCAAGAAGCCTTTCGCTAAGGCTGTTCTTGTGGAATTGGCAAAGGGATATTTGGAGGCCCATAGAGGGCTATGGTGAAAAAGGAAATATCTTCCGTTCAAAACTGGAAAGAAGCTTTCTGAGAAACTGCTCTGTGTTCTGTAAATTCATCTCACAGAGTTACATCTTTCCCTTCAAGAAGCCTTTCGCTAAGGCTGTTCTTGTGGAATTTGCAAAGGGATATATGGAAGCCCCTAGAGGGCTATGGTGAAAAAGGAAATATCTTCCGTTCAAAACTGGAAAGAAGCTTTCTGAGAAACTGCTCTGTGTTCTGTTAATTCATCTCACAGAGTTACATCTTTCCCTTCAAGAAGCCTTTCGCTAAGGCTGTTCTTGTGCAATTGGCAAAGGGATATTTGGAAGCCCATAGAGGGCTATGGTGAAAAAGGAAATATCTTCCTTTGAAAACTGAAAACAAGCCTTCTGAGAAACTGCTCTGTGTTCTGTAAATTCATCTCACAGAGTTAAATCTTTCACTTCAAGAAGCCTTTCCTAAGTCTGTTCTTGTGGAATTGGGAAAGGGATATTTGGAAGCCCATAGAGGGCTATGGTGAAAAAGGAAATATATTACGTTCAAAACTGGAAAGAAGCTTTCTGAGACACTGCTCTGTGTTCTGTTAATTCATCTCACAGAGTTACATCTTTCCCTTCAAGAAGCCTTTCGCTAAGGCTGTTCTTGTGGAATTTGCAAAGGGATATTTGGAAGCTCCTAGAGGGCTATGGTGAAAAAGGAAATATATTACGTTCAAAACTGGAAAGAAGCTTTCAGAGAAACTGCTCTGTGTTCTGTTAATTCATCTCACAGAGTTACATCATTCCCTTCAAGAAGCCTTTCGCTAAGGCTGTTCTTGTGGAATTGGCAAAGGGATATGTGGAAGCCCATAGAGGGCTCTGGTGAAAAAGGAAATATCTTCCTTTCAAAACTGGAAAGAAGCTTTCTGAGAAACTGCTCTGTGTTCTGTTAATTCATCTCACAGAGTTACATCTTTCCCTTCAAGAAGCCTTTCGCTAAGGCTGTTCTTGTGGAATTGGCAAAGGGATATTTGGAGGCCCCTAGAGGGCTATGGTGAAAAAGGAAATATCTTCCGTTCAAAACTGGAAAGAAGCTTTCTGAGAAACTGCTCTGTGTTCTGTTAATTCATCTCACAGAGTTAGATGTTTCCCTTCAAGAAGCCTTTCGCTAAGGCTGTTCTTGTGGAATTGGCAAAGGGATATTTGGAAGCCCACTGAGGGCTATGGTGAAAAAGGAAATATCTTCCGTTCAAAACTGCAAAGAAGCTTTCTGAGAAACTGCTCTGTGTTCTGTTAATTCATCTCACAGAGTTACATCTTTCCCTTCAAGAAGCCTTTCGCTAAGGCTGTTCTTGTGTAATTGGCAAAGGGATATTTTGAAGCCCCTAGAGGGCTATGGTGAAATAGGAAATATCTTCCGTTCAAAACTGGAAAGAAGCTTTCTTAGAAACTGCTCTGTGTTCTGTTAATTCATCTCACAGAGTTAAATCTTTCCCTTCAAGAGGCCTTTCGCTAAGGCTGTTCTTGTGGAATTGGCAAAGGGATATTAGGAAGCCCATAGAGGGCTATGGTGAAAAAGGAAATATCTTCCGTTGAAAACTGAAAACAAGCCTTCTGAGAAACTGCTCTGTGTTCTGTTAATTCATCTCACAGAGTTACATCTTTCCCTTCAAGAATCCTTTCGCTAAGTCTGTTCTTGTGGAATTGGCAAAGGGATATTTGGAAGCCCATAGAGGGCTATGGTGAAAAAGGAAATATCTTCCGTTGAAAACTGAAAACAAGCCTTCTGAGAAACTGCTCTGTGTTCTGTTAATTCATCTCACAGAGTTACATCTTTCCCTTCAAGAATCCTTTCGCTAAGTCTGTTCTTGTGGAATTGGCAAAGGGATATTTGGAAGCCCATAGAGGGCTATGGTGAAAAAGGAAATATCTTCCGTTCAAAACTGGAAAGAAGCTTTCTGAGACACTGCTCTGTGTTCTGTTAATTCATCTCACAGAGTTACATCTTTCCCTTCAAGAATCCTTTCGCTAAGTCTGTTCTTGTGGAATTGGCAAAGGGATATTTGGAAGCCCCTAGAGGGCTATGGTGAAAAAGGAAATATCTTCCGTTGAAAACTGAAAACAAGCCTTCTGAGAAACTGCTCTGTGTTCTGTTAATTCATCTCACAGAGTTACATCTTTCCCTTCAAGAATCCTTTCGCTAAGTCTGTTCTTGTGGAATTGGCAAAGGGATATTTAGAAGCCCATAGAGGGCTATGGTGAAAAAGGAAATATCTTCCGTTCAAAACTGGAAAGAAGCTTTCTGAGAAACTGCTCTGTGTTCTGTAAATTCATCTCACAGAGTTACATCTTTCACTTCAAGAAGCCTATCGCTAAGTCTGTTCTTGTGGAATTGGGATAGGGATATTTGGAAGCCCATAGAGGGCTATGGTGAAAAAGGAAATATCTTACGTTCAAAACTGGAAAGAAGCTTTCTGAGAAACTGCTCTGTGTTCTGTTAATTCATCTCACAGAGTTACATCTTTCCCTTCAAGAAGCCTTTCGCTAAGACTGTTCTTGTGCAATTGGCAAAGGGATATTTGGAAGCCCATAGAGGGCTATGGTGAAAAAGGAAATATCTTCCGTTGAAAACTGAAAACAAGCCTTCTGAGAAACTGCTCTGTGTTCTGTTAATACATCTCACAGAGTTACATCTTTCCCTTCAGGAAGCCTTTCGCTAATTCTGTTCTTGTGGAATTGGCAAAGGGATATTTGGAAGCCCATAGAGGGCTACGGTGAAAAAGGAAATATCTTCCGTTCAAAACTGGAAAGAAGCCTTCTGAGAAACTGTTCTGTGTTCTGTTAATTCATCTCACAGAGTTACATCTTTCCCTTCAAGAAGCCTTTCGCTAAGGCTGTTCTTGTGGAATTGGGAAAGGGATATTTGGAAGCCCATAGAGGGCTATGGTGAAAAAGGAAATATCTTCCGTTCAAAACTGGAAAGAAGCTTTCTGAGAAACTGCTCTGTGTTCTGTTAATTCATCTCACAGAGTTACATCTTTCCCTTCAAGAAGCCTTTCGCTAAGGCTGTTCTTGTGGAATTGGCAAAGGGATATTTGGAGGCCCATAGAGGGCTATGGTGAAAAAGGAAATATCTTCCGTTCAAAACTGGAAAGAAGCTTTCTGAGAAACTGCTCTATGTTCTGTTAATTCATCTCACAGAGTTACATCTTTCCCTTCAAGAAGCCTTTCGCTAAGGCTGTTCTTGTGGAATTGGCAAAGGGATATTTGGAAGCCCTTAGAGGGCTATGGTGAAAAAGGAAATATCTTCCGTTCAAAACTGCAAAGAAGCTTTCTGAGAAACTGCTCTGTGTTCTGTTAATTCATCTCACAGAGTTACATCTTTCCCTTCAAGAAGCCTTTCGCTAAGGCTGTTCTTGTGCAATTGGCAAAGGGATATTTGGAAGCCCATAGAGGGCTACGGTGAAAAAGGAAATATCTTCAGTTGAAAACTGAAAACAAGCCTTCTGAGAAACTGCTCTGTGTTCTGTTAATACATCTCACAGAGTTACATCTTTCCCTTCAGGAAGCCTTTCGCTAAGGCTGTTCTTGTGGAATTGGCAAAGGGATATTTGGAAGCCAATAGAGGGCTATGTTGAAAAAGGAAATAGCTTCCGTTCAAAACTGGAAAGAAGCTTTCTGAGAAACTGCTCTGTGTTCTGTTAATTCATCTCACAGAGTTACATATTTCCCTTCAAGAAGCCTTTTGCTAAGGCTGTTCTGTGGAATTGGAAAAGGGATATTTGGAAGCCCACTGAGAGCTATGGTGAAAGAGGAAATATCTTCCGTTCAAATCTGGAAAGAAGCTTTCAGAGAAACTGCTCTGTGTTCTGTTAATTCATCTCACAGAGTTACATCTATCCCTTCAAGAATCCTTTCGCTAAGGCTGTTCTTGTGGAATTGGCAAAGGGATATTTGGAGGCCCATAGAGGACTATGGTGAAAAAGGAAATATCTTCCGTTCAAAACTGGAAAGAAGCTTTCTGAGAAACTGCTCTGTGTTCCGTTAATTCATCTCACAGAGTTACATCTTTCCCTTCAAGAAGCCTTTCGCTAAGGCTGTTCTTGTGGAATTGGAAAAGGGATATTTGGAAGCCCATAGAGGGCTATGGTGAAAAAGGAAATATCTTCCGTTCAAAACTGGAAAGAAGCTTTCTGAGAAACTGCTCTGTGTTATGTTAATTCATCTCACAGAGTTACATCTTTCCCTTCAAGAAGCCTTTCGCTAAGGCTGTTCTTGTGGAATTGGCAAAGGGATATTTGGAAGCCCACAGAGGGCTATGGTGAAAAAGGAAATATCTTCCGTTCAAAACTGGAAAGAAGCTTTCTGAGAAACTGCTCGGTGTTCAGTTAATTCATCTCACAGAGTTACATCTTTCCCTTCAAGAAGCCTTTCGCTAAGGCTGTTCTTGTGCAATTGGCAAAGGGATATTTGGAAGCCCATAGAGGGCTATGGTGAAAAAGGAAATAAATTCCGTTCAAAACTGGAAAGAAGCTTTCTGAGAAACTGCTCTGTGTTCTGTTAATTCATCTCACAGAGTTACATCTTTCCCTTCAAGAAGCCTTTCGCTAAGGCTGTTCTTGTGGAATTGGCAAAGGGATATTTGGAGGCCCCTAGAGGGCTATGGTGAAAAAGGAAATATCTTCCGTTCAAAACTGGAAAGAAGCTTTCTGAGAAACTGCTCTGTGTTCTGTTAATTCATCTCACAGAGTTACATCTTTCCCTTCAAGAAGCCTTTCGCTAAGGCTGTTCTTGTGGAATTGGCAAAGGGATATTTGGAAGCCCACTGAGGGCTATGGTGAAAAAGGAAATATCTTCCGTTCAAAACTGCAAAGAAGCTTTCTGAGAAACTGCTCTGTGTTCTGTTAATTCATCTCACAGAGTTACATCTTTCCCTTCAAGAAGCCTTTCGCTAAGGCTGTTCTTGTGTAATTGGCAAAGGGATATTTTGAAGCCCCTAGAGGGCTATGGTGAAATAGGAAATATCTTCCGTTCAAAACTGGAAAGAAGCTTTCTTAGAAACTGCTCTGTGTTCTGTTAATTCATCTCACAGAGTTAAATCTTTCCCTTCAAGAGGCCTTTCGCTAAGGCTGTTCTTGTGGAATTGGCAAAGGGATATTTGGAAGCCCATAGAGGGCTATGGTGAAAAAGGAAATATCTTCCGTTGAAAACTGAAAACAAGCCTTCTGAGAAACTGCTCTGTGTTCTGTTAATTCATATCACAGAGTTACATCTTTCCCTTCAAGAATCCTTTCGCTAAGTCTGTTCTTGTGGAATTGGCAAAGGGATATTTGGAAGCCCATAGAGGGCTATGGTGAAAAAGGAAATATCTTCCGTTGAAAACTGAAAACAAGCCTTCTGAGAAACTGCTCTGTGTTCTGTTAATTCATCTCACAGAGTTACATCTTTCCCTTCAAGAATCCTTTCGCTAAGTCTGTTCTTGTGGAATTGGCAAAGGGATATTTGGAAGCCCATAGAGGGCTATGGTGAAAAAGGAAATATCTTCCGTTCAAAACTGGAAAGAAGCTTTCTGAGAAACTGCTCTGTGTTCTGTAAATTCATCTCACAGAGTTACATCTTTCACTTCAAGAAGCCTATCGCTAAGTCTGTTCTTGTGGAATTGGGATAGGGATATTTGGAAGCCCATAGAGGGCTATGGTGAAAAAGGAAATATCTTACGTTCAAAACTGGAAAGAAGCTTTCTGAGAAACTGCTCTGTGTTCTGTTAATTCATCTCACAGAGTTACATCTTTCCCTTCAAGAAGCCTTTCGCTAAGGCTGTTCTTGTGGAATTGGCAAAGGGATATTTGGAGGCCCATAGAGGGCTATGGTGAAAAAGGAAATATCTTCCGTTCAAAACTGGAAAGAAGCTTTCTGAGAAACTGCTCTATGTTCTGTTAATTCATCTCACAGAGTTACATCTTTCCCTTCAAGAAGCCTTTCGCTAAGGCTGTTCTTGTGGAATTGGCAAAGGGATATTTGGAAGCCCTTAGAGGGCTATGGTGAAAAAGGAAATATCTTCCGTTCAAAACTGCAAAGAAGCTTTCTGAGAAACTGCTCTGTGTTCTGTTAATTCATCTCACAGAGTTACATCTTTCCCTTCAAGAAGCCTTTCGCTAAGGCTGTTCTTGTGCAATTGGCAAAGGGATATTTGGAAGCCCATAGAGGGCTACGGTGAAAAAGGAAATATCTTCCGTTGAAAACTGAAAACAAGCCTTCTGAGAAACTGCTCTGTGTTCTGTTAATACATCTCACAGAGTTACATCTTTCCCTTCAGGAAGCCTTTAGCTAAGGCTGTTCTTGTGGAATTGGCAAAGGGATATTTGGAAGCCCATAGAGGGCTATGTTGAAAAAGGAAATAGCTTCCGTTCAAAACTGGAAAGAAGCTTTCTGAGAAACTGCTCTGTGTTCTGTTAATTCATCTCACAGAGTTACATATTTCCCTTCAAGAAGCCTTTTGCTAAGGCTGTTCTTGTGGAATTGGAAAAGGGATATTTGGAAGCCCACTGAGAGCTATGGTGAAAGAGGAAATATCTTCCGTTCAAAACTGGAAAGAAGCTTTCAGAGAAACTGCTCTGTGTTCTGTTAATTCATCTCACAGAGTTACATCTTTCCCTTCTAGAAGCCTTTCGCTAAGGCTGTTCTTGTGGAATTGGCAAAGGGATATTTGGAGGCCCATAGACGGCTATGGTGAAAAAGGAAATAAATTCCGTTCAAAACTGGAAAGAAGCTTTCAGAGAAACTGCTCTGTGTTCTGTTAATTCATCTCACAGAGTTACATCTTTCCCTTCAAGAAGCCTTTCGCTAAGGCTGTTCTTTTGGAATTGGCAAAGGGATATTTGGAAGCCCATAGAGGGCTATGGTGAAAAAGGAAATATCTTCCGTTCAAAACTGGAAAGAAGCTTTCTGAGAAACTGCTCTGTGTTCTGTTAATTCATCTCACAGAGTTACATCTTTCCCTTCAAGAAGCCTTTCGCTAAGGCTGTTCTTGTGGAATTGGCAAAGGGATATGTGGAAGCCCATAGAGGTCTCTGGTGAAAAAGGAAATATCTTCCGTTCAAAACTGGAAAGAAGCTTTCTGAGAAACTGCTCCGTGTTCTGTTAATTCTTCTCACAGAGTTACATCTTTCCCTTCAAGAAGCCTTTCGCTAAGGCTGTTCTTGTGGAATTGGAAAAGGGATATTTGTAAGCCCATAGAGGACTATGGTGAAAAAGGAAATATCTTCCGTTCAAAACTGGAAAGAAGCTTTCTGAGAAACTGCTCTGTGTTCCGTTAATTCATCTCACAGAGTTACATCTTTCCCTTCAAGAAGCCTTTCGCTAAGGCTGTTCTTGTGGAAATGGAAAAGGGATATTTGGAAGCCCATAGAGGGCTATGGTGAAAAAGGAAATATCTTCCGTTCAAAACTGGAAAGAATCTTTCTGAGAAACTGCTCTGTGTTATGTTAATTCATCTCACAGAGTTACATCTTTCCCTTCAAGAAGCCTTTCGCTAAGGCTGTTCTTGTGGAATTGGCAAATGGATATTTGGAAGCCCACAGAGGGCTATGGTGAAAAAGGAAATATCTTCCGTTCAAAACTGGAAAGAAGCTTTCTGAGAAACTGCTCTGTGTTCTGTTAATTCATCTCACAGAGTTACATCTTTCCCTTCAAGAAGCCTTTCGCTAAGGCTGTTCTTGTGGAATTGGCAAAGGGATATTTGGAAGCCCACTGAGGGCTATGGTGAAAAAGGAAATATCTTCCGTTCAAACCTGCAAAGAACCTTTCTGAGAAACTACTCTGGGTTCTGTTAATTCATCTCACAGAGTTACATCTTTCCCTTCAAGAAGCCTTTCGCTAAGGCTGTTCTTGTGCAATTGGCAAAGGGATATTTGGAAGCCCATAGAGGGCTATGGTGAAAAAGGAAATATCTTCCGTTCAAAACTGGAAAGAAGCTTTCTGAGAAGCTGCTCTGTGTTCTGTTAATTCATCTCACAGAGTTACATCTTTCCCTTCAAGAAGCCTTTCGCTAAGGCTGTACTTGTGGAATTGGCAAAGGGATATTTGGAAGCCCATAGAGGGCTATGGTGAAAAAGGAAATAGCTTCCGTTCAAAACTGGAAAGAAGCTTTCTGAGAAACTGCTCTGTGTTCCGTAAATTCATCTCACAGAGTTACATCTTTCCCTTCAAGAAGCCTTTCGCTAAGGCTGTTCTTGTGGAATTGGCAAAGGGATATTTGGAAGCCTATAGAGGGCTATGGTGAAAAAGGAAATATCTTCCGTTCAAAACTGGAAACAAGCTTTCTGAGAAACTGTTCTGTGTTCTCTTAATTCATCTCACAGAGTTACATCTTTCCCTTCAAGAAGCCTTTCGCTAAGGCTGTTCTTGTGGAATTGGCATAGGGATATTTGGAAGCCCATAGAGGGCTATGGTGAAAAAGGAAATATCTTCCGTTCAAAACTGGAAACAAACTTTCTGAGAAACTGCTCCGTGATCTGTTAATTCATCTCACAGAGTTACATCTTTCCCTTCAAGAAGCCTTTCGCTAGGGCTGTTCTTGTGGAATTGGCAAAGGGATATTTGGAAGCCCATAGAGGGCTATGTTGAAAAAGGAAATATCTTCCGTTCAAAACTGGAAAGAAGCTTTCTGAGAAACTGCTCTGTGTTCTGTTAATTCATCTCACAGAGTTACATCTTTCCCTTCAAGAAGCCTTTCTCTAAGGCTGTTCTTGTGGAATTGGCAAAGGGATATTTGGAAGCCCATAGAGGGCTATGGTGAAAAAGGAAATATCTTCCGTTCAAAACTGCAAAGAAGCTTTCTGAGAAACTGCTCTGTGTTCTGTTAATTCATCTCACAGAGTTGCATCTTTCCCATCAAGAAGCCTTTCGCTAAGGCTGTTCTTGTGCAATTGGCAAAGGGATATTTGGAAGCCCATAGAGGGCTATGGTGAAAAAGGAAATATCTTCCTTTGAAAACTGAAAACAAGCCTTCTGAGAAACTGCTCTGTGTTCTGTAAATTCATCTCACAGAGTTAAATCTTTCACTTCAAGAAGCCTTTCCTAAGTCTGTTCT
Source organism: Chlorocebus sabaeus (assembly GCF_047675955.1). Lineage (NCBI taxonomy): Eukaryota > Metazoa > Chordata > Mammalia > Primates > Cercopithecidae > Chlorocebus > Chlorocebus sabaeus. The sequence goes on from NW_027327981.1 coordinate 1,061,757, forward strand.
TGTGGAATTGGGAAAGGGATATTTGGAAGCCCATAGAGGGCTATGGTGAAAAAGGAAATATATTACGTTCAAAACTGGAAAGAAGCTTTCTGAGACACTGCTCTGTGTTCTGTTAATTCATCTCACAGAGTTACATCTTTCCCTTCAAGAAGCCTTTCGCTAAGGCTGTTCTTGTGGAATTTGCAAAGGGATATTTGGAAGCCCCTAGAGGGCTATGGTGAAAAAGGAAATATCTTCCGTTCAAAACTGGAAAGAACCTTTCTGAGAAACTACTCTGTGTTCTGTTAATTCATCTCACAGAGTTACATCTTTCCCTTCAAGAAGCCTTTCGCTAATGCTGTTCTTGTGCAATTGGCAAAGGGATATTTGGAAGCCCATAGAGGGCTATGGTGAAAAAGGAAATATCTTCCGTTCAAAACTGGAAAGAAGCTTTCTGAGAAACTGCTCTGTGTTCTGTTAATTCATCTCACAGAGTTACATCTTTCCCTTCAAGAAGCCTTTCGCTAAGGCTGTTCTTGTGGAATTGGCGAAGGGATATTTGGAAGCCCATAGAGGGCTATGGTGAAAAAGGAAATATCTTCCGTTCAAAACTGGAAAGAAGCTTTCTGAGAAACTGCTCTGTGTTCTGTAAATTCATCTCACAGAGTTACATCTTTCACTTCAAGAAGCCTATCGCTAAGTCTGTTCTTGTGGAATTGGGATAGGGATATTTGGAAGCCCATAGAGGGCTATGGTGAAAAAGGAAATATCTTACGTTCAAAACTGGAAAGAAGCTTTCTGAGAAACTGCTCTGTGTTCTGTTAATTCATCTCACAGAGTTACATCTTTCCCTTCAAGAAGCCTTTCGCTAAGACTGTTCTTGTGCAATTGGCAAAGGGATATTTGGAAGCCCATAGAGGGCTATGGTGAAAAAGGAAATATCTTCCGTTGAAAACTGAAAACAAGCCTTCTGAGAAACTGCTCTGTGTTCTGTTAATACATCTCACAGAGTTACATCTTTCCCTTCAGGAAGCCTTTCGCTAAGGCTGTTCTTGTGGAATTGGCAAAGGGATATTTGGAAGCCCATAGAGGGCTACGGTGAAAAAGGAAATATCTTCCGTTCAAAACTGGAAAGAAGCCTTCTGAGAAACTGTTCTGTGTTCTGTTAATTCATCTCACAGAGTTACATCTTTCCCTTCAAGAAGCCTTTCGCTAAGGCTGTTCTTGTGCAATTGGCAAAGGGATATTTGGAAGCCCATAGAGGGCTACGGTGAAAAAGGAAATATCTTCCGTTGAAAACTGAAAACAAGCCTTCTGAGAAACTGCTCTGTGTTCTGTTAATACATCTCACAGAGTTACATCTTTCCCTTCAGGAAGCCTTTCGCTAAGGCTGTTCTTGTGGAATTGGCAAAGGGATATTTGGAAGCCCATAGAGGGCTATGTTGAAAAAGGAAATAGCTTCCGTTCAAAACTGGAAAGAAGCTTTCTGAGAAACTGCTCTGTGTTCTGTTAATTCATCTCACTGAGTTACATATTTCCCTTCAAGAAGCCTTTTGCTAAGGCTGTTCTTGTGGAATTGGAAAAGGGATATTTGGAAGCCCACTGAGAGCTATGGTGAAAGAGGAAATATCTTCCGTTCAAAACTGGAAAGAAGCTTTCAGAGAAACTGCTCTGTGTTCTGTTAATTCATCTCACAGAGTTACATATTTCCCTTCAAGAATCCTTTCGCTAAGGCTGTTCTTGTGGAATTGGCAAAGGGATATTTGGAGGCCCATAGAGGACTATGGTGAAAAAGGAAATATCTTCCGTTCAAAACTGGAAAGAAGCTTTCTGAGAAACTGCTCTGTGTTCCGTTAATTCATCTCACAGAGTTACATCTTTCCCTTCAAGAAGCCTTTCGTTAAGGCTGTTCTTGTGGAATTGGAAAAGGGATATTTGGAAGCCCATAGAGGGCTATGGTGAAAAAGGAAATATCTTCCGTTCAAAACTGGAAAGAAGCTTTCTGAGAAACTGCTCTGTGTTATGTTAATTCATCTCACAGAGTTACATCTTTCCCTTCAAGAAGCCTTTCGCTAAGGCTGTTCTTGTGGAATTGGCAAAGGGATATTTGGAAGCCCACAGAGGGCTATGGTGAAAAAGGAAATATCTTCCGTTCAAAACTGGAAAGAAGCTTTCTGAGAAACTGCTCGGTGTTCAGTTAATTCATCTCACAGAGTTACATCTTTCCCTTCAAGAAGCCTTTCGCTAAGGCTGTTCCTGTGCAATTGGCAAAGGGATATTTGGAAGCCCATAGAGGGCTATGGTGAAAAAGGAAATAAATTCCGTTCAAAACTGGAAAGAAGCTTTCTGAGAAACTGCTCTGTGTTCTGTTAATTCATCTCACAGAGTTACATCTTTCACTTCAAGAAGCCTATCGCTAAGTCTGTTCTTGTGGAATTGGGATAGGGATATTTGGAAGCCCATAGAGGGCTATGGTGAAAAAGGAAATATCTTACGTTCAAAACTGGAAAGAAGCTTTCTGAGAAACTGCTCTGTGTTCTGTTAATTCATCTCACAGAGTTACATCTTTCCCTTCAAGAAGCCTTTCGCTAAGGCTGTTCTTGTGGAATTGGCAAAGGGATATTTGGAGGCCCATAGAGGGCTATGGTTAAAAAGGAAATATCTTCCGTTCAAAACTGGAAAGAAGCTTTCTGAGAAACTGCTCTATGTTCTGTTAATTCATCTCACAGAGTTACATCTTTCCCTTCAAGAAGCCTTTCGCTAAGGCTGTTCTTGTGGAATTGGCAAAGGGATATTTGGAAGCCCTTAGAGGGCTATGGTGAAAAAGGAAATATCTTCCGTTCAAAACTGCAAAGAAGCTTTCTGAGAAACTGCTCTGTGTTCTGTTAATTCATCTCACAGAGTTACATCTTTCCCTTCAAGAAGCCTTTCGCTAAGGCTGTTCTTGTGCAATTGGCAAAGGGATATTTGGAAGCCCATAGAGGGCTACGGTGAAAAAGGAAATATCTTCCGTTGAAAACTGAAAACAAGCCTTCTGAGAAACTGCTCTGTGTTCTGTTAATACATCTCACAGAGTTACATCTTTCCCTTCAGGAAGCCTTTCGCTAAGGCTGTTCTTGTGGAATTGGCAAAGGGATATTTGGAAGCCCATAGAGGGCTATGTTGAAAAAGGAAATAGCTTCCGTTCAAAACTGGAAAGAAGCTTTCTGAGAAACTGCTCTGTGTTCTGTTAATTCATCTCACAGAGTTACATATTTCCCTTCAAGAAGCCTTTTGCTAAGGCTGTTCTTGTGGAATTGGAAAAGGGATATTTGGAAGCCCACTGAGAGCTATGGTGAAAGAGGAAATATCTTCCGTTCAAAACTGGAAAGAAGCTTTCAGAGAAACTGCTCTGTGTTCTGTTAATTCATCTCACAGAGTTACATCTTTCCCTTCAAGAAGCCTTTCGCTAAGGCTGTTCTTGTGGAATTGGCAAAGGGATATTTGGAGGCCCATAGACGGCTATGGTGAAAAAGGAAATAAATTCCGTTCAAAACTGGAAAGAAGCTTTCAGAGAAACTGCTCTGTGTTCTGTTAATTCATCTCACAGAGTTACATCTTTCCCTTCAAGAAGCCTTTCGCTAAGGCTGTTCTTTTGGAATTGGCAAAGGGATATTTGGAAGCCCATAGAGGGCTATGGTGAAAAAGGAAATATCTTCCGTTCAAAACTGGAAAGAAGCTTTCTGAGAAACTGCTCTGTGTTCTGTTAATTCATCTCACAGAGTTACATCTTTCCCTTCAAGAAGCCTTTCGTTAAGGCTGTTCTTGTGGAATTGGCAAAGGGATATGTGGAAGCCCATAGAGGGCTCTGGTGAAAAAGGAAATATCTTCCGTTCAAAACTGGAAAGAAGCTTTCTGAGAAACTGCTCCGTGTTCTGTTAATTCTTCTCACAGAGTTACATCTTTCCCTTCAAGAAGCCTTTCGCTAAGGCTGTTCTTGTGGAATTGGAAAAGGGATATTTTTAAGCCCATAGAGGACTATGGTGAAAAAGGAAATATCTTCCGTTCAAAACTGGAAAGAAGCTTTCTGAGAAACTGCTCTGTGTTCCGTTAATTCATCTCACAGAGTTACATCTTTCCCTTCAAGAAGCCTTTCGCTAAGGCTGTTCTTGTGGAATGGAAAAGGGATATTTGGAAGCCCATAGAGGGCTATGGTGAAAAAGGAAATATCTTCCGTTCAAAACTGGAAAGAATCTTTCTGAGAAACTGCTCTGTGTTATGTTAATTCATCTCACAGAGTTACATCTTTCCCTTCAAGAAGCCTTTCGCTAAGGCTGTTCTTGTGGAATTGGCAAAGGGATATTTGGAAGCCCACAGAGGGCTATGGTGAAAAAGGAAATATCTTCCGTTCAAAACTGGAAAGAAGCTTTCTGAGAAACTGCTCGGTGTTCAGTTAATTCATCTCACAGAGTTACATCTTTCCCTTCAAGAAGCCTTTCGCTAAGGCTGTTCTTGTGCAATTGGCAAAGGGATATTTGGAAGCCCATAGAGGGCTATGTTGAAAAAGGAAATAAATTCCGTTCAAAACTGGAAAGAAGCTTTCTGAGAAACTGCTCTGTGTTCTGTTAATTCATCTCACAGAGTTACATCTTTCCCTTCAAGAAGCCTTTCGCTAAGGCTGTTCTTGTGGAATTGGCAAAGGGATATTTGGAGGCCCCTAGAGGGCTATGGTGAAAAAGGAAATATCTTCCGTTCAAAACTGGAAAGAAGCTTTCTGAGAAACTGCTCTGTGTTCTGTTAATTCATCTCACAGAGTTAGATCTTTCCCTTCAAGAAGCCTTTCGCTAAGGCTGTTCTTGTGGAATTGGCAAAGGGATATTTGGAAGCCCACTGAGGGCTATGGTGAAAAAGGAAATATCTTCCGTTCAAAACTGCAAAGAAGCTTTCTGAGAAACTGCTCTGTGTTCTGTTAATTCATCTCACAGAGTTACATCTTTCCCTTCAAGAAGCCTTTCGCTAAGGCTGTTCTTGTGTAATTGGCAAAGGGATATTTTGAAGCCCCTAGAGTTCTATGGTGAAATAGGAAATATCTTCCTTTCAAAACTGGAAAGAAGCTTTCTTAGAAACTGCTCTGTGTTCTGTTAATTCATCTCACAGAGTTAAATCTTTCCCTTCAAGAGGCCTTTCGCTAAGGCTTTTCTTGTGTAATTGGCAAAGGGATATTTGGAAGCCCATAGAGGGCTATGGTGAAAAAGGAAATATCTTCCGTTGAAAACTGAAAACAAGCCTTCTGAGAAACTGCTCTGTGTTCTGTTAATTCATCTCACAGAGTTACATCTTTCCCTTCAAGAATCCTTTCGCTAAGTCTGTTCTTGTGGAATTGGCAAAGGGATATTTGGAAGCCCATAGAGGGCTATGGTGAAAAAGGAAATATCTTCCGTTCAAAACTGGAAAGAAGCTTTCTGAGAAACTGCTCTGTGTTCTGTTAATTCATCTCACAGAGTAACATCTTTCCCTTCAAGAAGCCTTTCGCTAAGGCTGTTCTTGTGGAATTGGCAAAGGGATATTTGGAAGCCCATAGAGGGATATGGTGAAAAAGGAAATAAATTCCGTTCAAAACTGGAAAGAAGCTTTCTGAGAAACTGCTCTGTGTTCTGTTAATTCATTTCACAGAGTTACATCTTTCCCTTCAAGAAGCCTTTCGCTAAGACTGTTCTTGTGCAATTGGCAAAGGGATATTTGGAAGCCCATAGAGGGCTATGGTGAAAAAGGAAATATCTTCCGTTGAAAACTGAAAACAAGCCTTCTGAGAAACTGCTCTGTGTTCTGTTAATACATCTCACAGAGTTACATCTTTCCCTTCAAGAAGCCTTTCGCTAAGGCTGTTCTTGTGGAATTGGCAAAGGGATATGTGGAAGCCCATAGAGGGCTCTGGTGAAAAAGGAAATATCTTCCGTTCAAAACTGGAAAGAAGCTTTCTGAGAAACTGCTCTGTGTTCTGTTAATTCATCTCACAGAGTTACATCTTTCCCTTCAAGAAGCCTTTCGCTAAGGCTGTTCTTGTGGAATTGGCAAAGGGATATTTGGAGGCCCATAGAGGGCTATGGTGAAAAAGGAAATATCTTCCGTTCAAAACTGGAAAGAAGCTTTCTGAGAAACTGATCTGTGTTCTGTTAATTCATCTCACAGAGTTACATCTTTCCCTTCAAGAAGCCTTTCGCTAAGGCTGTTCTTGTGCAATTGGCAAAGGGATATGTGGAAGCCCATAGAGGGCTATGGTGAAAAAGGAAATATCTTCCGTTCAAAACTGGAAAGAAGCTTTCTGAGAAACTGCTCTGTGTTCTGTTAATTCATCTCACAGAGTTAAATCTTTCCCTTCAAGAGTCCTTTCGCTAAGGCTGTTCTTGTGGAATTGGCAAAGGGATATTTCGAAGCCCATAGAGGGCTATGGTGAAAAAGGAAATATCATCCATTGAAAACTGGAAAGAAGCTTTCTGAGAAACTGCTCTGTGTTCTGTTAATTCATCTCACAGAGTTACATCTTTCTCTTCAAGAAGCCTTTCGCTAAGGCTGTTCTTGTGGAATTGGCAAAGGGATATTTGGAAGCCCATAGAGGGCTATGGTGAAAAAGGAAATACCTTCCGTTCAAAATTGGAAGGAAGCTTTCTGAGAAACTGCTCTGTGTTCTGTTAATTCATCTCACAGAGTTACATCTTTCCCTTCAAGAAGCCTTTCGCTAAGGCTGTTCTTGTGGAATTGGCAAAGGGATATTTGGAAGCCCTTAGAGGGCTAAGGTGAAAAAGGAAATATCTTCCGTTCAAACCTGGAAAGAAGCTTTGTGAGAAACTGTTCTATGTTCTGTTAATTCATCTCACAGAGTTACATCTTTCCCTTCAAGAAGCCTTTCGCTAAGGCTGTTCTTGTGGAATTGGCAAAGGGATATTTGGAAGCCCATAGAGGGCTATGGTGAAAAAGGAAATATCTTCAGTTCAAAACTGGATAGAAGCTTTCTGAGAAACTGCTCTGTGTTCTGTTAATTCATCTCACAGAGTTACATCTTTCCCTTCAAGAAGCCTTTCGCTAAGGCTGTTTTTGTGGAATTGGCAAAGGGATATTTGGAAGCCCATAGAGGGCTATGGTGAAAAAGGAAATATCTTCCGTTCAAAACTGGAAAGAAGCTTTCTGAGAAACTGCTCGGTGTTCAGTTAATTCATCTCACAGAGTTACATCGTTCCCTTCAAGAAGCCTTTCGCTAAGGCTGTTCTTCTGGAATTGGCAAAGGGATATTTGGAAGCCCATAGAGGGCTATGGTGAAAAAGGAAATAAATTCCGTTCAAAACTGGAAAGAAGCTTTCTGAGAAACTGCTCTGTGTTCTGTAAATTCATCTCACAGAATTACATCCTTCACTTCAAGAAGCCTTACGCTAAGTCTGTTCTTGTGGAATTGGGAAAGGGATATTTGGAAGCCCTTAGAGGGCTATGGTGAAAAAGGAAATATCTTCCGTTCAAAACTGGAAAGAAGCTTTCTGAGAAACTGCTCTGTGTTCTGTTAATTCATCTCACAGAGTTACATCTTTCCCTTCAAGAAGCCTTTCGCTAAGTCTGTTGTTGTGGAATTGGCAAAGGGATATTTGGAAGCCCATAGAGGGCTATGGTGAAAAAGGAAATATCTTCCGTTCAAAACTGGAAAGAAGCTTTCTGAGAAACTGCTCTGTGTTCTGTTAATTCATCTCACAGAGTTACATCTTTACCTTCAAGAAGCCTTTCGCTAAGGCTGTTCTTGTGCAATTGGCAAAGGGATATTTGGAAGCCCATAGAGGGCTATGGTGAAAAAGGAAATATCTTCCGTTCAAAACTGAAAACAAGCCTTCTGAGAAACTGCTCTGTGTTCCGTTAATACATCTCACAGAGTTACATCTTTCCCTTCAGGAATCCTTTCGCTAAGGCTATTCTTGTGGAATTGGCAAAGGGATATTTGGAAGCCCATAGAGGGCTATGGTGAAAAAGGAAATATCTTCCGTTCAAAACTGGAAAGAAGCTTTCTGAGAAGCTGCTCTGTGTTCTGTTAATTCATCTCACAGAGTTACATCTTTCCCTTCAAGAAGCCTTTCGCTAAGGCTGTTCTAGTGCAATTGGCAAAGGGATATTTGGAAGCCCATAGAGGGCTATGGTGAAAAAGGAAATATCTTCCGTTCAAAACTGGAAAGAAGCTTTCTGAGAAACTGCTCTGTGTTCTGTTAATTCATCTCACAGAGTTACATCTTTCCCTTCAAGAAGCCTTTCGCTAAGGCTGTTCTTGTGGAATTGGCATAGGGATATTTGGAAGCCCATAGAGGGCTATGGTGAAAAAATAAATATCTTCCGTTCAAAACTGGAAACAAGCTTTCTGAGAAACTGCTCCGTGATCTGTTAATTCATCTCACAGAGTTACATCTTTCCCTTCAAGAAGCCTTTCACTAGGGCTGTTCTTGTGGAATTGGCAAAGGGATATTTGGAAGCCCTTAGAGGGCTATGGTGAAAAAGGAAATATCTTCCGTTCAAAACTGGAAAGAAGCTTTCTGAGAAACTGCTCTGTGTTCTGTTAATTCATCACACAGAGTTACATCTTTCCCTTCAAGAAGCCTTTCGCTAAGTCTGTTGTTGTGGAATTGGCAAAGGGATATTTGGAAGCCCATAGAGGGCTATGGTGAAAAAGGAAATATCTTAAGTTCAAAACTGCAAAGAAGCTTTCTGAGAAACTGCTCTGTGTTCTGTTAATTCATCTCACAGAGTTACATCTTTTCCTTCAAGAAGCCTTTCGCTAAGGCTGTTCTTGTGCAATTGGCAAAGGGATATTTGGAAGCACATAGAGGGCTATGGTGAAAAAGGAAATATCTTCCGTTCAAAACTGAAAACAAGCCTTCTGAGAAACTCCTCTGTGTTCTGTTAATACATCTCACAGAGTTACATCTTTCCCTTCAGGAATCCTTTCGCTAAGGCTATTCTTGTGGAATTGGCAAAGGGATATTTGGAAGCCCATAGAGGGCTATGGTGAAAAAGGAAATATCTTCCGTTCAAAACTGGAAAGAATCTTTCTGAGAAACTGCTCTGTGTTCTGTTAACTCATCTCACAGAGTTACATCTTTCCCTTCAAGAAGCCTTTCGCTAAGGCTGTTCTTGTGGAATTGGCAAAGGGATATTTGGAAGCCCATAGAGGGCTATGGTGAAAAAGGAAATATCTTCCGTTCAAAACTGGAAAGAAGCTTTCTGACAAACTGCTCTGTGTTCTGTTAATTCATCTCACAGAGTTACATCTTTCCCTTCAAGAAGCCTCTCGCTAAGGCAGTTCTTGTGGAATTGGCAAAGGGATATTTGGAAGCCCATAGAGGGCTATCATGAAAAAGGAAATATCTTCCGTTCAAAACTGGAAAGAAGCTTTGTGAGAAACTGCTCTGTGTTCTGTTAATTCATCTCACAGAGTTACATCTTTCCCTTCAAGAAGCCTTTCGCTAAGGCTGTTCTTGTGGAATGGGCAAAGGGATATTTGGAAGCCTATAGAGGGCTATGGTGAAAAAGGAAATATCTTCCGTTCAAAACTGGAAACAAGTTTTCTGAGAAACTGCTCTGTGTTCTGTTAATTCATCTCACAGAGTTACATCTTTCCCTACAAGAAGCCTTTCGCTAAGGCTGTTCTTGTGGAATTGGCATAGGGATATTTGGAAGCCCATAGAGGGCTATGGTGAAAAAGGAAATATCTTCCGTTCAAAACTGGAAACAAGCTTTCTGAGAAACCGCTCCGTGATCTGTTAATTCATCTCACAGAGTTACATCTTTCCCTTCAAGAATCCTTTCGCTAGGGCTGTTCTTGTGGAAATGGCAAAGGGATATTTGGAAGCCCATAGAGGGCTATGGTGAAAAAGGAAATATCTTCCGTTAAAAACTGGAAAGAAGCTTTCTGAGAAACTGCTCTGTGTTCTGTTAATTCATCTCACAGAGTTACATCTTTCCCTTCAAGAAGCCTTTCGCTAAGGCTGTTCTTGTGGAATTGGCATAGGGATATTTGGAAGCCCATAGAGGGCTATTGTGAAAAAGGTAATATCTTCCGTTCAAAACTGCAAAGAAGCTTTCTGAGAAACTGCTCTGTGTTCTGCTAATTCATCTCACAGAGTTACATCTTTCCCTTCAAGAAGCCTTTCGCTAAGGCTGTTCTTGTGCAATTGGCAAAGGGATATTTGGAAGCCCATAGAGGGCTATGGTGAAAAAGGAAATATCTTCCGTTGAAAACTGAAAACAATCCTTCTGAGAAACTGCTCTGTGTTCTGTTAATACATCTCACAGAGTTACATCTTTCCCTTCAGGAAGCCTTTCGCTAAGGCCGTTCTTGTGGATTTGGCAAAGGGATATTTGGAAGCCCATAGAGGGCTAAGGTGAAAAAGGAAATATCTTCCGTTCAAAACTGGAAAGAAGCTTTCTGAGAAACTGCTCTGTGTTCTGTTAATTCATCACACAAAGTTACATCTTTCCCTTCAAGAAGCCTTTCGCTAAGGCTGTTCTTGTGCAATTGGCAAAGGGATATTTGGAAGCCCATAGAGGGCTATGGTGAAAAAGGAAATATCTTCCGTTCAAAACTGGAAAGAAGCTTTCGGAGAAACTGCTCTGTGTTCTGTAAATTCATCTCACAGAGTTACATCTTTCCCTTCAAGAAGCCTTTCGCTAAGGCTGTTCTTGTGGAATTGGCAAAGGGATATTTGGAAGCCCATAGAGGGCTATGGTGAAAAAGGAAATATCTTCCGTTCAAAACTGGAAAGAAGCTTTCTGAGAAACTGCTCTGTGTTCTGTTAATTCATCTCACAGAGTTACATCTTTCCCTTCAAGAAGCCTTTCGCTAAGGCTGTTCTTGTGGAATTGGCAAAGGGATATTTGGAAGCCCATAGAGGGCTATGGTGAAAAAGGAAATATCGTCCGTTCAAAACTGGAAAGAAGCTTTCTGAGAAACTGCTCTGTGTTCTGTAAATTCATCTCACAGAGTTACATCTTTCTCTTCAAGAAGCCTTTCGCTAAGGCTGTTCTTGTGGAACTGGCAAAGAGATATTTGGAAGCCCTTAGAGGGCTATGGTGAAAAAGGAAATATCTTCCGTTCAAAACTGGAAAGAAGCTTTCTGAGAAACTGCTCTGTGTTCTGTAAATTCATCTCACACAGTTACATCTTTCCCTTCAAGAAGCCTTTCGCTAAGGCTGTTCTTGTGGAATTGGCAAAGGGATATTTAGAAGCCCATACAGGGCTATGGTGAAAAAGGAAATATCTTCCGTTCAAAACTGGAAAGAAGGTTTCTGAGAAACTGCTCGGTGTCCTGTTAATTCATCTCACAGAGTTACATCTTTCTCTTCAAGTAGTCTTTCGCTAAGGCTGTTCTTGTGGAACTGGAAAAGGCATATTTGGAAGCGCATAGAGGGCTATGGTGAAAAAGGAAATATCTTCCGTTAAAAACTGGAAAGAAGCTTTCTGAGAAACTGCTCTGTGTTCTGTTAATTCATCTCACAGAGTTACATCTTCCCTTCAAGAAGCCTTTCACTAAGGCTGTTTTTGTGGAATTGGCAAAGGGATATTTGGAAGCCCATAGAGGGCTATGGTGAAAAAGGAAATATCTTCCGTTCAAAACTGTAAAGAAGCTTTCTGAGAAACTGCTCTGTGTTCTGTTAATTCATCTCACAGAGTTCCATCTTTCCCTTCAAGAAGCTTTTCGCTAAGACTGTTCTTGTGGAATTGGAAAAGGGATATTTGGAAGCAGATAGAGGGCTACGGTGAAAAAGGAAATATCTTCCGTTCAAAACTGGAAAGAAAGTTTCTGAGAAACTGCTCTATGTTCTGTTAATTCATCTCACAGAGTTACATCTTTCCCTTCAAGAAGTCTTTCGCTAATGCTGTTCTTGTGGAATTGGCAAAGGGATATTTGGAAAGCCATAGGGGGCTATGGTGAAAAGGAAATATCTTCCGTTCAAAACTGGAAAGAAGGTTTCTGAGAAACTGCTCTGTGTTCTGTTAATTCATCTCACAGAGTTACATCTTTCCCTTCAAGAAGCCTTTCGCTAAGGCTGTTCTTGTGGAATTGGCAAAGGGATAATTGGAAGCCCATAGAGGGCTATGGTGAAAAAGGAAATATCTTCCGTTCAAAACTGGAAAGAAGCTTTCTGAGAAACTGCTCTGTGTTCTGTTAATTCATCTCACAGAGTTACATCTTTCCCTTCAAGAAGCTTTTCGCTAAGGCGGTTCTTGTGGAATAGGCAAAGGGATATTTGGAAGCCCATAGAGGGCTATGGTGAAAAAGGAAATATCTTCCGTTCAAAACTGGAAAGAAGATTTCTGAGAAACTGCTCTGTGTTCTGTTAATTCATCTCACAGAGTTACATCTTTCCCTACAAGAAGCCTTTCGCTAAGGCTGTTCTTGTGGAATTGGCAAAGGGATAATTGGAAGCCCATAGACGGCTATGGTGAAAAAGGAAATATCTTCCGTTCAAAACTGGAAAGAAGCTTTCTGAGAAACTGCTCTGTGTTCTGTAAATTCATCTCAAAGAGTTACATCTTTCCCTTCAAGAAACCTTTCGCTAAGCCTGTTCTTTTTGAATTGGCAAAGGGATATTTGGAAGCCCATAGAGGTCTATGGTGAAAAAGGAAATATCTTCCGTTCAAAACTGGAAAGAAGCTTTCTGAGAAACTGCTCTGTGTTCTGTTAATTCATCTCACAGAGTTACATCTTTCCCTTCAAGAAGCCTTTCGCTAAGGCTGTTCTTGTGAAATTGGCAAAGGGATATTTGGAAGCCCATAGAGGGCTCTGGTGAAAAAGGAAATATCTTCCGTTCAAAACTGGAAAGAAGCTTTCTGAGAAACTGCTCTGTGTTCTGTTAATTCATCTCACAGAGTTACATCTTTCCCTTCAAGAAGCCTTTCGCTAAGGCTGTTCTTGTGGAATTGGCAAAGGGATAATTGGAAGCCCATAGAGGGCTATGGTGAAAAAGGAAATATCTTCCGTTCAAAACTGGAAACAAGCTTTCTGAGAAACTGCTCTGTGTTCTGTAAATTCATCTCACAGAGTTACATCTTTCCCTTCAAGAAGCCTTTCGCTAAGTCTGTTCTTGTGGAATTGGCAAAGGGATATTTGGAAGCCCATAGAGGTCTATGGTGAAAAAGGAAATATCTTCCGTTCAAAACTGGAAAGAAGCTTTCTGAGAAACTGCTCTGTGTTCTGTTAATTCATCTCACAGAGTTACATCTTTCCCTTCAAGAAGTCTTTCGCTAAGGCTGTTCTTGTGGAATTGGAAAAGCGATATTTGGAAGCCCATAGAGGGCTATGGTGAAAAAGGAAATATCTTCCGTTCAAAACTGAAAACAAGCTTTCTGAGAAACTGCTCTGTGTTCTGTTAATTCATCTCACAGAGTTACATCTTTCCCTTCAAGAAGCCTTTCGCTAAGGCTGTTCTTGTAGAATTGGAAAAGGGATATTTGGAAGCCCATAGAGGGCTATGGTGAAAAAGGAAATATCTTCCATTCAAAACTGGAAAAAAGGTTTCTGAGAAACTGCTCTGTGTTCTGTTAATTCATCTCACAGAGTTACATCTTTCCTTTCAATAAGCCTTTCGCTAAGGCTGTTCTTGTGGAATTGGCAAAGGGATATTTGGAAGCCCATAGAGGGCTCTGGTGAAAAAGGAAATATCTTCCGTTGAAAAGTGGAAAAATGCTTTCTGAGAAACTGCTCTGTGTTCTGTTAATTCATCTCACAGAGTTACATCTTTCCCTTCAAGAAGCCTTTCGCTAAGGCTGTTCTTGTGGAATTGGCAAAGGGATATTTGGAAGCCCATAGAGGGCTATGGTGAAAAAGGAAATATCTTCCGTTCAAAACTGGATAGAAGCTTTCTGAGAAACTGCTCTGTGTTCTGTTGATTCATCTCACAGAGTTACATCTTTCCCTTCAAGAAACCTTTCTCAAAGTCTGTTCTTGTGGAATTGGCAAAGGGATATTTGGAAGCCCATAGAGGGCTATGGTGAAAAAGGAAATATCTTCCGTTCAAAACTGGAAAGAAGCTTTCTGAGATACTGCTCGGTGTTCAGTTAATTCATCTCACAGAGTTACATCTTTCCCTTCAAGAAGCCTTTCGCTAAGGCTGTTCTTGTGCAATTGGCAAAGGGATATTTGGAAGCCCATAGAGGGCTATTTTGAAAAAGGAAATAAATTCCGTTCAAAACTGGAAAGAAGCTTTCTGAGAAACTGCTCTGTGTTCTGTAAATTCATCTCACAGAATTACATCTTTCACTTCAAGAAGCCTTACGCTAAGTCTGTTCTTGTGGAATTGGGAAAGGGATATTTGGAAGCCCATAGAGGGCTATGGTGAAAAAGGAAATATCTTCAGTTCAAAACTGGAAAGAACCTTTCTGAGAAACTACTCTGTGTTCTGTTAATTCATCTCACAGAGTTACATCTTTCCCTTCAACAAGCATTTCGCTAAGGCTGTTCTAGTGCAATTGGCAAAGGGATATTTGGAAGCCCATAGAGGGCTATGGTGAAAAAGGAAATATCTTCCGTTCAAAACTGGAAAGAAGCTTTCTGAGAAGCTGCTCTGTGTTCTGTTAATTCATCTCACAGAGTTACATCTTTCCCTTCAAGAAGCCTTTCGCTAAGGCTGTTCTAGTGCAATTGGCAAAGGGATATTTGGAAGCCCATAGAGGGCTATGGTGAAAAAGGAAATATCTTCCGTTCAAAACTGGAAAGAAGCTTTCTGAGAAGCTGCTCTGTGTTCTGTTAATTCATCTCACAGAGTTACATCTTTCCCTTCAAGAAGCCTTTCGCTAAGGCTGTTCTTGTGGAATTGGCAAAGGGATATTTGGAAGCCCATAGAGGGCTATGGTGAAAAAGGAAATAGCTTCCGTTCAAAACTGGAAAGAAGCTTTCTGAGAAACTGCTCTGTGTTCCGTAAATTCATCTCACAGAGTTACATCTTTCCCTTCAAGAAGCCTTTCGCTAAGGCTGTTCTTGTGGAATTGGCAAAGGGATATTTGGAAGCCTACAGAGGGCTATGGTGAAAAAGGAAATATCTTCTGTTCAAAACTGGAAACAAGCTTTCTGAGAACCTGCTCTGTGATCTGTTAATTCATCTCACAGAGTTACATCTTTCCCTTCAAGAAGCCTTTCGCTAAGGCTGTTCTTGTGGAATTGGCATAGGGATATTTGGAAGCCCATAGAGGGCTATGGTGAAAAAGGAAATATCTTCCGTTCAAAACTGGAAACAAGCTTTCTGAGAAACTGCTCCGTGATCTGTTAATTCATCTCACAGAGTTACATCTTTCCCTTCAAGAAGCCTTTCACTAGGGCTGTTCTTGTGGAATTGGCAAAGGGATATTTGGAAGCCCTTAGAGGGCTATGGTGAAAAAGGAAATATCTTCCGTTCAAAACTGGAAAGAAGCTTTCTGAGAAACTGCTCTGTGTTCTGTTAATTCATCACACAGAGTTACATCTTTCCCTTCAAGAAGCCTTTCGCTAAGTCTGTTGTTGTGGAATTGGCAAAGGGATATTTGGAAGCCCATAGAGGGCTATGGTGAAAAAGGAAATATCTTAAGTTCAAAACTGCAAAGAAGCTTTCTGAGAAACTGCTCTGTGTTCTGTTAATTCATCTCACAGAGTTACATCTTTTCCTTCAAGAAGCCTTTCGCTAAGGCTGTTCTTGTGCAACTGGCAAAGGGATATTTGGAAGCACATAGAGGGCTATGGTGAAAAAGGAAATATCTTCCGTTCAAAACTGAAAACAAGCCTTCTGAGAAACTCCTCTGTGTTCTGTTAATACATCTCACAGAGTTACATCTTTCCCTTCAGGAATCCTTTCGCTAAGGCTATTCTTGTGGAATTGGCAAAGGGATATTTGGAAGCCCATAGAGGGCTATGGTGAAAAAGGAAATATCTTCCGTTCAAAACTGGAAAGAATCTTTCTGAGAAACTGCTCTGTGTTCTGTTAACTCATCTCACAGAGTTACATCTTTCCCTTCAAGAAGCCTTTCGCTAAGGCTGTTCTTGTGGAATTGGCAAAGGGATATTTGGAAGCCCATAGAGGGCTATGGTGAAAAAGGAAATATCTTCCGTTCAAAACTGGAAAGAAGCTTTCTGACAAACTGCTCTGTGTTCTGTTAATTCATCTCACAGAGTTACATCTTTCCCTTCAAGAAGCCTCTCGCTAAGGCAGTTCTTGTGGAATTGGCAAAGGGATATTTGGAAGCCCATAGAGGGCTATCATGAAAAAGGAAATATCTTCCGTTCAAAACTGGAAAGAAGCTTTGTGAGAAACTGCTCTGTGTTCTGTTAATTCATCTCACAGAGTTACATCTTTCCCTTCAAGAAGCCTTTCGCTAAGGCTGTTCTTGTGGAATGGGCAAAGGGATATTTGGAAGCCTATAGAGGGCTATGGTGAAAAAGGAAATATCTTCCGTTCAAAACTGGAAACAAGTTTTCTGAGAAACTGCTCTGTGTTCTGTTAATTCATCTCACAGAGTTACATCTTTCCCTACAAGAAGCCTTTCGCTAAGGCTGTTCTTGTGGAATTGGCATAGGGATATTTGGAAGCCCATAGAGGGCTATGGTGAAAAAGGAAATATCTTCCGTTCAAAACTGGAAACAAGCTTTTGAGAAACCGCTCCGTGATCTGTTAATTCATCTCACAGAGTTACATCTTTCCCTTCAAGAATCCTTTCGCTAGGGCTGTTCTTGTGGAATTGGCAAAGGGATATTTGGAAGCCCATAGAGGGCTATGGTGAAAAAGGAAATATCTTCCGTTAAAAACTGGAAAGAAGCTTTCTGAGAAACTGCTCTGTGTTCTGTTAATTCATCTCACAGAGTTACATCTTTCCCTTCAAGAAGCCTTTCGCTAAGGCTGTTCTTGTGGAATTGGCATAGGGATATTTGGAAGCCCATAGAGGGCTATTGTGAAAAAGGTAATATCTTCCGTTCAAAACTGCAAAGAAGCTTTCTGAGAAACTGCTCTGTGTTCTGCTAATTCATCTCACAGAGTTACATCTTTCCCTTCAAGAAGCCTTTCGCTAAGGCTGTTCTTGTGCAATTGGCAAAGGGATATTTGGAAGCCCATAGAGGGCTATGGTGAAAAAGGAAATATCTTCCGTTGAAAACTGAAAACAATCCTTCTGAGAAACTGCTCTGTGTTCTGTTAATACATCTCACAGAGTTACATCTTTCCCTTCAGGAAGCCTTTCGCTAAGGCCGTTCTTGTGGATTTGGCAAAGGGATATTTGGAAGCCCATAGAGGGCTAAGGTGAAAAAGGAAATATCTTCCGTTCAAAACTGGAAAGAAGCTTTCTGAGAAACTGCTCTGTGTTCTGTTAATTCATCACACAAAGTTACATCTTTCCCTTCAAGAAGCCTTTCGCTAAGGCTGTTCTTGTGCAATTGGCAAAGGGATATTTGGAAGCCCATAGAGGGCTATGGTGAAAAAGGAAATATCTTCCGTTCAAAACTGGAAAGAAGCTTTCGGAGAAACTGCTCTGTGTTCTGTAAATTCATCTCACAGAGTTACATCTTTCCCTTCAAGAAGCCTTTCGCTAAGGCTGTTCTTGTGGAATTGGCAAAGGGATATTTGGAAGCCCATAGAGGGCTATGGTGAAAAAGGAAATATCTTCCGTTCAAAACTGGAAAGAAGCTTTCTGAGAAACTGCTCTGTGTTCTGTTAATTCATCTCACAGAGTTACATCTTTCCCTTCAAGAAGCCTTTCGCTAAGGCTGTTCTTGTGGAATTGGCAAAGGGATATTTGGAAGCCCATAGAGGGCTATGGTGAAAAAGGAAATATCGTCCGTTCAAAACTGGAAAGAAGCTTTCTGAGAAACTGCTCTGTGTTCTGTAAATTCATCTCACAGAGTTACATCTTTCCCTTCAAGAAGCCTTTCGCTAAGGCTGTTCTTGTGGAACTGGCAAAGAGATATTTGGAAGCCCTTAGAGGGCTATGGTGAAAAAGGAAATATCTTCCGTTCAAAACTGGAAAGAAGCTTTCTGAGAAACTGCTCTGTGTTCTGTAAATTCATCTCACACAGTTACATCTTTCCCTTCAAGAAGCCTTTCGCTAAGGCTGTTCTTGTGGAATTGGCAAAGGGATATTTAGAAGCCCATACAGGGCTATGGTGAAAAAGGAAATATCTTCCGTTCAAAACTGGAAAGAAGGTTTCTGAGAAACTGCTCGGTGTCCTGTTAATTCATCTCACAGAGTTACATCTTTCTCTTCAAGTAGTCTTTCGCTAAGGCTGTTCTTGTGGAACTGGAAAAGGCATATTTGGAAGCGCATAGAGGGCTATGGTGAAAAAGGAAATATCTTCCGTTAAAAACTGGAAAGAAGCTTTCTGAGAAACTGCTCTGTGTTCTGTTAATTCATCTCACAGAGTTACATCTTCCCTTCAAGAAGCCTTTCACTAAGGCTGTTTTTGTGGAATTGGCAAAGGGATATTTGGAAGCCCATAGAGGGCTATGGTGAAAAAGGAAATATCTTCCGTTCAAAACTGTAAAGAAGCTTTCTGAGAAACTGCTCTGTGTTCTGTTAATTCATCTCACAGAGTTACATCTTTCCCTTCAAGAAGCTTTTCGCTAAGACTGTTCTTGTGGAATTGGAAAAGGGATATTTGGAAGCAGATAGAGGGCTACGGTGAAAAAGGAAATATCTTCCGTTCAAAACTGGAAAGAAAGTTTCTGAGAAACTGCTCTATGTTCTGTTAATTCATCTCACAGAGTTACATCTTTCCCTTCAAGAAGTCTTTCGCTAATGCTGTTCTTGTGGAATTGGCAAAGGGATATTTGGAAAGCCATAGGGGGCTATGGTGAAAAGGAAATATCTTCCGTTCAAAACTGGAAAGAAGGTTTCTGAGAAACTGCTCTGTGTTCTGTTAATTCATCTCACAGAGTTACATCTTTCCCTTCAAGAAGCCTTTCGCTAAGGCTGTTCTTGTGGAATTGGCAAAGGGATAATTGGAAGCCCATAGAGGGCTATGGTGAAAAAGGAAATATCTTCCGTTCAAAACTGGAAAGAAGCTTTCTGAGAAACTGCTCTGTGTTCTGTTAATTCATCTCACAGAGTTACATCTTTCCCTTCAAGAAGCTTTTCGCTAAGGCGGTTCTTGTGGAATAGGCAAAGGGATATTTGGAAGCCCATAGAGGGCTATGGTGAAAAAGGAAATATCTTCCGTTCAAAACTGGAAAGAAAATTTCTGAGAAACTGCTCTGTGTTCTGTTAATTCATCTCACAGAGTTACATCTTTCCCTACAAGAAGCCTTTGGCTAAGGCTGTTCTTGTGGAATTGGCAAAGGGATAATTGGAAGCCCATAGACGGCTATGGTGAAAAAGGAAATATCTTCCGTTCAAAACTGGAAAGAAGCTTTCTGAGAAACTGCTCTGTGTTCTGTAAATTCATCTCACAGAGTTACATCTTTCCCTTCAAGAAACCTTTCGCTAAGCCTGTTCTTTTTGAATTGGCAAAGGGATATTTGGAAGCCCATAGAGGTCTATGGTGAAAAAGGAAATATCTTCCGTTCAAAACTGGAAAGAAGCTTTCTGAGAAACTGCTCTGTGTTCTGTTAATTCATCTCACAGAGTTACATCTTTCCCTTCAAGAAGCCTTTCGCTAAGGCTGTTCTTGTGAAATTGGCAAAGGGATATTTGGAAGCCCATAGAGGGCTCTGGTGAAAAAGGAAATATCTTCCGTTCAAAACTGGAAAGAAGCTTTCTGAGAAACTGCTCTGTGTTCTGTTAATTCATCTCACAGAGTTACATCTTTCCCTTCAAGAAGCCTTTCGCTAAGGCTGTTCTTGTGGAATTGGCAAAGGGATAATTGGAAGCCCATAGAGGGCTATGGTGAAAAAGGAAATATCTTCCGTTCAAAACTGGAAACAAGCTTTCTGAGAAACTGCTCTGTGTTCTGTAAATTCATCTCACAGAGTTACATCTTTCCCTTCAAGAAGCCTTTCGCTAAGTCTGTTCTTGTGGAATTGGCAAAGGGATATTTGGAAGCCCATAGAGGTCTATGGTGAAAAAGGAAATATCTTCCGTTCAAAACTGGAAAGAAGCTTTCTGAGAAACTGCTCTGTGTTCTGTTAATTCATCTCACAGAGTTACATCTTTCCCTTCAAGAAGTCTT
This sequence comes from Chlorocebus sabaeus, assembly GCF_047675955.1. Lineage (NCBI taxonomy): Eukaryota > Metazoa > Chordata > Mammalia > Primates > Cercopithecidae > Chlorocebus > Chlorocebus sabaeus. Next base: position 1,081,859 of record NW_027327981.1, read on the forward strand.
TCGCTAAGGCTGTTCTTGTGGAATTGGAAAAGCGATATTTGGAAGCCCATAGAGGGCTATGGTGAAAAAGGAAATATCTTCCGTTCAAAACTGAAAACAAGCTTTCTGAGAAACTGCTCTGTGTTCTGTTAATTCATCTCACAGAGTTACATCTTTCCCTTCAAGAAGCCTTTCGCTAAGGCTGTTCTTGTAGAATTGGAAAAGGGATATTTGGAAGCCCATAGAGGGCTATGGTGAAAAAGGAAATATCTTCCATTCAAAACTGGAAAAAAGGTTTCTGAGAAACTGCTCTGTGTTCTGTTAATTCATCTCACAGAGTTACATCTTTCCTTTCAAGAAGCCTTTCGCTAAGGCTGTTCTTGTGGAATTGGCAAAGGGATATTTGGAAGCCCATAGAGGGCTCTGGTGAAAAAGGAAATATCTTCCGTTGAAAAGTGGAAAAATGCTTTCTGAGAAACTGCTCTGTGTTCTGTTAATTCATCTCACAGAGTTACATCTTTCCCTTCAAGAAGCCTTTCGCTAAGGCTGTTCTTGTGGAATTGGCAAAGGGATATTTGGAAGCCCATAGAGGGCTATGGTGAAAAAGGAAATATCTTCCGTTCAAAACTGGATAGAAGCTTTCTGAGAAACTGCTCTGTGTTCTGTTGATTCATCTCACAGAGTTACATCTTTCCCTTCAAGAAACCTTTCTCAAAGTCTGTTCTTGTGGAATTGGCAAAGGGATATTTGGAAGCCCATAGAGGGCTATGGTGAAAAAGGAAATATCTTCCGTTCAAAACTGGAAAGAAGCTTTCTGAGATACTGCTCGGTGTTCAGTTAATTCATCTCACAGAGTTACATCTTTCCCTTCAAGAAGCCTTTCGCTAAGGCTGTTCTTGTGCAATTGGCAAAGGGATATTTGGAAGCCCATAGAGGGCTATTTTGAAAAAGGAAATAAATTCCGTTCAAAACTGGAAAGAAGCTTTCTGAGAAACTGCTCTGTGTTCTGTAAATTCATCTCACAGAATTACATCTTTCACTTCAAGAAGCCTTACGCTAAGTCTGTTCTTGTGGAATTGGGAAAGGGATATTTGGAAGCCCATAGAGGGCTATGGTGAAAAAGGAAATATCTTCAGTTCAAAACTGGAAAGAACCTTTCTGAGAAACTACTCTGTGTTCTGTTAATTCATCTCACAGAGTTACATCTTTCCCTTCAACAAGCATTTCGCTAAGGCTGTTCTAGTGCAATTGGCAAAGGGATATTTGGAAGCCCATAGAGGGCTATGGTGAAAAAGGAAATATCTTCCGTTCAAAACTGGAAAGAAGCTTTCTGAGAAGCTGCTCTGTGTTCTGTTAATTCATCTCACAGAGTTACATCTTTCCCTTCAAGAAGCCTTTCGCTAAGGCTGTTCTAGTGCAATTGGCAAAGGGATATTTGGAAGCCCATAGAGGGCTATGGTGAAAAAGGAAATATCTTCCGTTCAAAACTGGAAAGAAGCTTTCTGAGAAGCTGCTCTGTGTTCTGTTAATTCATCTCACAGAGTTACATCTTTCCCTTCAAGAAGCCTTTCGCTAAGGCTGTTCTTGTGGAATTGGCAAAGGGATATTTGGAAGCCCATAGAGGGCTATGGTGAAAAAGGAAATAGCTTCCGTTCAAAACTGGAAAGAAGCTTTCTGAGAAACTGCTCTGTGTTCCGTAAATTCATCTCACAGAGTTACATCTTTCCCTTCAAGAAGCCTTTCGCTAAGGCTGTTCTTGTGGAATTGGCAAAGGGATATTTGGAAGCCTACAGAGGGCTATGGTGAAAAAGGAAATATCTTCTGTTCAAAACTGGAAACAAGCTTTCTGAGAACCTGCTCTGTGATCTGTTAATTCATCTCACAGAGTTACATCTTTCCCTTCAAGAAGCCTTTCGCTAAGGCTGTTCTTGTGGAATTGGCATAGGGATATTTGGAAGCCCATAGAGGGCTATGGTGAAAAAGGAAATATCTTCCGTTCAAAACTGGAAACAAGCTTTCTGAGAAACTGCTCCGTGATCTGTTAATTCATCTCACAGAGTTACATCTTTCCCTTCAAGAAGCCTTTCGCTAGGGCTGTTCTTGTGGAATTTGCAAAGGGATATTTGGAAACCCATAGAGGGCTATGGTGAAAAAGGAAATATCTTCCGTTCAAAACTGGTAAGAAGCTTTCTGAGAAACTGCTCTGTGTTCTGTTAATTCATCTCACAGAGTTACATCTTTCCCTTCAAGAAGCCTTTCGCTAAGTCTGTTGTTGTGGAATTGGCAAAGGGATATTTGGAAGCCCATAGAGGGCTATGGTGAAAAAGGAAATATCTTAAGTTCAAAACTGCAAAGAAGCTTTCTGAGAAACTGCTCTGTGTTCTGTTAATTCATCTCACAGAGTTACATCTTTTCCTTCAAGAAGCCTTTCGCTAAGGCTGTTCTTGTGCAATTGGCAAAGGGATATTTGGAAGCCCATAGAGGGCCAGGTGAAAAAGGAAATATCTTCCGTTCAAAACTGGATAGAACCTTTCTGAGAAACTGCTCTGTGTTCTGTTAATTCATCTCACAGAGTTACATCTTTCCCTTCATGAAGCCTTTCGCTAAGGCTGTTCTTGTGCAATTGGCAAAGGGATATTTGGAAGCCCATAGAGGGCTATGGTGAAAAAGGAAATATCTTCCGTTCAAAACTGGAAAGAAGCTTTCTGAGAAACTGCTCGGTGTTCAGTTAATTCATCTCACAGAGCTACATCTTTCCCTTCAAGAAGCCTTTCGCTAAGCCTGTTCTTGTGGAATTGGCAAAGGGATATTTGGAAGCCCATAGAGGGCTATGGTGAAAAAGGAAATAAATTCCGTTCAAAACTGGAAAGAAGCTTTCTGAGAAACTGCTCTGTGTTCTGTAAATTCATCTCACAGAATTACAACTTTCACTTCAAGAAGCCTTACGCTAAGTCTGTTCTTGTGGAATTGGGAAAGGGATATTTGGAAGCCCATAGAGGGCTATGGTGAAAAAGGAAATATCTTACTTTCAAAACTGGAAAGAAGCTTTCTGAGAAACTGCTCTGTGTTCTGTAAATTCATCTCACAGAGTTACATCTTTCCCTTCAAGAAGCCTTTCGCTAATTCTGTTCTTGTGGAATTTGCAAAGGGATATTTGGAAGCCCCTAGAGGGCTATGGTGAAAAAGGAAATATCTTCCGTTCAAAACTGGAAAGAACCTTTCTGAGAAACTACTCTGTGTTCTGTTAATTCATCTCACAGAGTTACATCTTTCCCTTCAAGAAGCCTTTCGCTAAGGCTGTTCTTGTGCAATAGGCAAAGGGATATTTGGAAGCCCATAGAGGGCTATGGTGAAAAAGGAAATATCTTCCGTTCAAAACTGGAAAGAAGCTTTATGAGAAGCTGCTCTGTGTTCTGTTAATTCATCTCACAGAGTTACATCTTTCCCTTCAAGAAGCCTTTCGCTAAGGCTGTACTTGTGGAATTGGAAAAGGGATATTTGGAAGCCCATAGAGGGCTATGGTGAAAAAGGAAATATCTTCCGTTCAAAACTGGAAAGAAGCTTTCTGAGAAACTGCTCTGTGTTCTGTTAATTCATCTCCCAGAGTTACATCTTTCCCTTCAAGAACCCTTTCGCTAAGGCTGTTCTTGTGGAATTGGCAAAGGGATATTTGGAGGCCCATAGAGTGCTATGGTGAAAAAGGAAATATCTTCCGTTCAAAACTGGAAAGAAGCTTTCTGAGAAACTGCTCTGTGTTCTGTTAATTCATCTCACTGAGTTACATCTTTCCCTTCAAGAAGCCTTTCGCTAAGGCTGTTCTTGTGGAATTGGCAAAGGGATATGTGGAAGCCCATAGAGGGCTATGGTGAAAAAGGAAATAAATTCCGTTCAAAACTGGAAAGAAGCTTTCTGAGAAACTGCTCTGTGTTCTGTTAATTCATCTCACAGAGTTAAATCTTTCCCTTCAAGAGGCCTTTCGCTAAGGCTGTTCTTGTGGAATTGGCAAAGGGATATTTGGAAGCCCATAGAGGGCTATGGTGAAAAAGGTAGTATCATCCATTGAAAACTGGAAAGAAGCTTTCTGAGAAACTGCTCTGTGTTCTGTTAATTCATCTCACAGAGTTACATCTTTCCCTTCAAGAAGCCTTTCGCTAAGGCTGTTCTTGTGGAATTGGCAAAGGGATATTTGGAAGCCCATAGAGGGCTATGGTGAAAAAGGAAATAACTTCCGTTCAAAATTGGAAGGAAGCTTTCTGAGAAACTGCCCTGTGTTCTCTTAATTCATCTCACAGAGTTACATCTTTCCCTTCAAGAAGCCTTTCGCTAAGGCTGTTCTTGTGGAATTGGCAAAGGGATATTTGGAAGCCCTTAGAGGGCTAAGGTGAAAAAGGAAATATCTTCCGTTCAAACCTGGAAAGAAGCTTTGTGAGAAACTGTTCTATGTTCTGTTAATTCATCTCACAGAGTTACATCTTTCCCTTCAAGAAGCCTTTCGCTAAGGCTGTTCTTGTGGAATTGGCAAAGGGATATTTGGAAGCCCATAGAGGGCTATGGTGAAAAAGGAAATATCTTCCGTTCAAAACTGGATAGAAGCTTTCTGAGAAACTGCTCTGTGTTCTGTTAATTCATCTCACAGAGTTACATCTTTCCCTTCAAGAAGCCTTTCGCTAAGGCTGTTTTTGTGGAATTGGCAAAGGGATATTTGGAAGCCCATAGAGGGCTATGGTGAAAAAGGAAATATCTTCCGTTCAAAACTGAAAACAAGCCTTCTGAGAAACTGCTCTGTGTTCTGTTAATACATCTCACAGAGTTACATCTTTCCCTTCAGGAATCCTTTCGCTAAGGCTATTCTTGTGGAATTGGCAAAGGGATATTTGGAAGCCCATAGAGGGCTATGGTGAAAAAGGAAATATCTTCCGTTCAAAACTGGAAAGAATCTTTCTGAGAAACTGCTCTGTGTTCTGTTAACTCATCTCACAGAGTTACATCTTTCCCTTCAAGAAGCCTTTCGCTAAGGCTGTTCTTGTGGAATTGGCAAAGGGATATTTGGAAGCCCATAGAGGGCTATGGTGAAAAAGGAAATATCTTCCGTTAAAAACTGGAAAGAAGCTTTCTGACAAACTGCTCTGTGTTCTGTTAATTCATCTCACAGAGTTACATCTTTCCCTTCAAGAAGCCTCTCGCTAAGGCTGTTCTTGTGGAATTGGCAAAGGGATATTTGGAAGCCCATAGAGGGCTATCATGAAAAAGGAAATATCTTCCGTTCAAAACTGGAAAGAAGCTTTGTGAGAAACTGCTCTGTGTTCTGTTAATTCATCTCACAGAGTTACATCTTTCCCTTCAAGAAGCCTTTCTCTAAGGCTGTTCTTGTGGAATGGGCAAAGGGATATTTGGAAGCCTATAGAGGGCTATGGTGAAAAAGGAAATATCTTCCGTTCAAAACTGGAAACAAGTTTTCTGAGAAATTGCTCTGTGTTCTGTTAATTCATCTCACAGAGTTACATCTTTCCCTACAAGAAGCCTTTCGCTAAGGCTGTTCTTGTGGAATTGGCATAGGGATATTTGGAAGCCCATAGAGGGCTATGGTGAAAAAGGAAATATCTTCCGTTCAAAACTGGAAACAAGCTTTCTGAGAAACCGCTCCGTGATCTGTTAATTCATCTCACAGAGTTACATCTTTCCCTTCAAGAATCCTTTCGCTAGGGCTATTCTTGTGGAATTGGCAAAGGGATATTTGGAAGCCCATAGAGGGCTATGGTGAAAAAGGAAATATCTTCCGTTAAAAACTGGAAAGAAGCTTTCTGAGAAACTGCTCTGTGTTCTGTTAATTCATCTCACAGAGTTACATCTTTCCCTTCAAGAAGCCTTTCGCTAAGGCTGTTCTTGTGGAATTGGCATAGGGATATTTGGAAGCCCGTAGAGGGCTATGGTGAAAAAGGTAATATCTTCCGTTCAAAACTGCAAAGAAGCTTTCTGAGAAACTGCTCTGTGTTCTGTTAATTCATCTCACAGAGTTACATCTTTCCCTTCAAGAAGCCTTTCGCTAAGGCTGTTCTTGTGCAATTGGCAAAGGGATATTTGGAAGCCCATAGAGGGCTATGGTGAAAAAGGAAATATCTTCCGTTGAAAACTGAAAACAAGCCTTCTGAGAAACTGCTCTGTGTTCTGTTAATACATCTCACAGAGTTACATCTTTCCCTTCAGGAAGCCTTTCGCTAAGGCCGTTCTTGTGGATTTGGCAAAGGGATATTTGGAAGCCCATAGAGGGCTATGGTGAAAAAGGAAATATCTTCCGTTCAAAACTGGAAAGAAACTTTCTGATAAACTGCTCTGTGTTCTGTTAATTCATCACACAAAGTTACATCTTTCCCTTCAAGAAGCCTTTCGCTAAGGCTGTTCTTGTGCAATTGGCAAAGGGATATTTGGAAGCCCATAGAGGGCTATGGTGAAAAAGGAAATATCTTCCGTTCAAGACTGGAAAGAAGCTTTCGGAGAAACTGCTCTGTGTTCTGTAAATTCATCTCACAGAGTTACATCTTTCCCTTCAAGAATCCTTTCGCTAAGGCTGTTCTTGTGGAATTGGCAAAGGGATATTTCGAAGCCCATAGAGGGCTATGGTGAAAAAGGAAATATCTTCCGTTCAAAACTGGAAAGAAGCTTTCTGGAAACTGCTCTGTATTCTGTTAATTCATCTCACAGAGTACATCTTTCCCTTCAAGAAGCCTTTCGCTAAGGCTGTTCTTTTGGAATTGGTAAAGGGATATTTGGAAGCCCATAGAGGTCTATGGTGAAAAAGGAAATATCTTCCGTTCAAAACTGAAAACAAACTTTCGGAGAAACTGCTCTGTGTTCTGTTAATTCATCTCACAGAGTTACATCTTTCTCTTCAAGAAGCCTTTCGCTAAGGCTGTTCTTGTGGAATTGGCAAAGGGATATTTGGAAGCCCATAGAGGGCTATGGTGAAAAAGGAAATATCTTCCGTTCAAAACTGGAAAGAAGCTTTCTGAGAAACTGCTCTGTGTTCTGTTAATTCATCTCACAGAGTTACATCTTTCCCTTCAAGAAGCCTTTCGCTAAGGCTGTTCTTGTGGAATTGGCAAAGGGATATTTGGAAGCCCATAGAGGGCTATGGTGAAAAAGGAAATATCTTCCGTTCAAAACTGGAAAGAATCTTTCTGAGAAACTGCTCTGTGTTCTGTTAACTCATCTCACAGAGTTACATCTTTCCCTTCAAGAAGCCTTTCGCTAAGGCTGTTCTTGTGGAATTGGCAAAGGGATATTTGGAAGCCCACAGAGGGCTATGTTGAAAAAGGAAATATCTTCCGTTCAAAACTGGAAAGAAGCTTTCTGAGAAACTGCTCTGTGTTCTGTTAATTCATCTCACAGAGTTACATCTTTCCCTTCAAGAAGCCTTTCGCTAAGGCTGTTCTTGTGGAATTGGCAAAGGGATATTTGGAAGCCCATAGAGGGCTATGGTGAAAAAGGAAATATCGTCCGTTCAAAACTGGAAAGAAGCTTTCTGAGAAACTGCTCTGTGTTCTGTAAATTCATCTCACAGAGTTACATCTTTCCCTTCAAGAAGCCTTTCGCTAAGGCTGTTCTTGTGGAACTGGCAAAGGGATATTTGGAATCCCTTAGAGGGCTATGGTGAAAAAGGAAATATCTTCCGTTCAAAACTGGAAAGAAGCTTTCTGAGAAACTGCTCTGTGTTCTGTAAATTCATCTCACACAGTTACATCTTTCCCTTCAAGAAGCCTTTCGCTAAGGCTGTTCTTGTGGAACTGGCAAAGGGATATTTGGAATCCCTTAGAGGGCTATGGTGAAAAAGGAAATATCTTCCGTTCAAAACTGGAAAGAAGCTTTCTGAGAAACTGCTCTGTGTTCTGTAAATTCATCTCACAGAGTTACATCTTTCTCTTCAAGTAGTCTTTCGCTAAGGCTGTTCTTGTGGAACTGGAAAAGGCATATTTGGAAGCGCATAGAGGGCTATGGTGAAAAAGGAAATATCTTCCGTTAAAAATTGGAAAGAAGCTTTCTGAGAAACTGCTCTGTGTTCTGTTAATTCATCTCACAGAGTTACATCTTCCCTTCAAGAAGCCTTTCACTAAGGCTGTTTTTGTGGAATTGGCAAAGGGATATTTGGAAGCCCATAGAGGGCTATGGTGAAAAAGGAAATATCTTCCGTTCAAAACTGTAAAGAAGCTTTCTGAGAAACTGCTCTGTCTTCTGTTAATTCATCTCACAGAGTTCCATCTTTCCCTTCAAGAAGCCTTTCGCTAAGGCTGTTCTTGTGGAATTGGAAAAGGGATATTTGGAAGCAGATAGAGGGCTACGGGAAAAAGGAAATATCTTCCGTTCAAAACTGGAAAGAAACTTTCTGAGAAACTGCTCTATGTTCTGTTAATTCATCTCACAGAGTTACATCTTTCCCTTCTAGAAGTCTTTCGCTAATGCTGTTCTTGTGGAATTGGCAAAGGGATATTTGGAAAGCCATAGGGGGCTATGGTGAAAAAGGAAATATCTTCCGTTCAAAACTGGAAAGAAGGTTTCTGAGAAACTGCTCTGTGTTCTGTTAATTCATCTCACAGAGTTACATCTTTCCCTTCAAGAAGCCTTTCGCTAAGGCTGTTCTTGTGGAATTGGCAAAGGGATAATTGGAAACCCATAGAGGGCTATGGTGAAAAAGGAAATATCTTCCGTTCAAAACTGGAAAGAAGCTTTCTGAGAAACTGCTCTGTGTTCTGTTAATTCATCTCACAGAGTTACATCTTTCCCTTCAAGAAGCTTTTCGCTAAGGCGGTTCTTGTGGAATAGGCAAAGGGATATTTGGAAGCCCATAGAGGGCTATGGTGAAAAAGGAAATATCTTCCGTTCAAAACTGGAAAGAAGATTTCTGAGAAACTGCTCTGTGTTCTGTTAATTCATCTCACAGAGTTACATCTTTCCCTTCAAGAAGCCTTTCGCTAAGGCTGTTCTTGTGGAATTGGCAAAGGGATAATTGGAAGCCCATAGACGGCTATGGTGAAAAAGGAAATATCTTCCGTTCAAAACTGGAAAGAAGCTTTCTGAGAAACTGCTCTGTGTTCTGTAAATTCATCTCACAGAGTTACATCTTTCCCTTCAAGAAACCTTTCGCTAAGGCTGTTCTTTTTGAATTGGCAAAGGGATATTTGGAAGCCCATAGAGGTCTATGGTGAAAAAGGAAATATCTTCCGTTCAAAACTGGAAAGAAGCTTTCTGAGAAACTGCTCTGTGTTCTGTTAATTCATCTCACAGAGTTACATCTTTCCCTTCAAGAAGCCTTTCGCTAAGGCTGTTCTTGTGAAATTGGCAAAGGGATATTTGGAAGCCCATAGAGGGCTCTGGTGAAAAAGGAAATATCTTCCGTTCAAAACTGGAAAAAAGCTTTCTGAGAAACTGCTCTGTGTTCTGTTAATTCATCTCACAGAGTTACATCTTTCCCTTCAAGAAGCCTTTCGCTAAGGCTGTTCTTGTGGAATTGGAAAAGGGATATTTGGAAGCCCATAGAGGGCTATGGTGAAAAAGGAAATATCTTCCGTTCAAAACTGGAAAGAAGCTTTCTGAGAAACTGCTCTGTGTTCTGTTAATTCATCTCACAGAGTTACATCTTTCCCTTCAAGAAGCCTTTCGCTAAGGCTGTTCTTGTGGAATTGGCAAAGGGATAATTGGAAGCCCATAGAGGGCTATGGTGAAAAAGGAAATATCTTCCGTTCAAAACTGGAAACAAGCTTTCTGAGAAACTGCTCTGTGTTCTGTAAATTCATCTCACAGAGTTACATCTTTCCCTTCAAGAAGCCTTTCGCTAAGTCTGTTCTTGTGGAATTGGCAAAGGGATATTTGGAAGCCCATAGAGGTCTATGGTGAAAAAGGAAATATCTTCCGTTCAAAACTGGAAAGAAGCTTTCTGAGAAACTGCTCTGTGTTCTGTTAATTCATCTCACAGAGTTACATCTTTCCCTTCAAGAAGTCTTTCGCTAAGGCTGTTCTTGTGGAATTGGAAAGCGATATTTGGAATCCCATAGAGGGCTATGGTGAAAAAGGAAATATCTTCCGTTCAAAACTGAAAACAAGCTTTCTGAGAAACTGCTCTGAGTTCTGTTAATTCATCTCACAGAGATACATCTTTCCCTTCAAGAAGCCTTTCGCTAAGGCTGTTCTTGTGGAATTGGCAAAGGGATATTAGAAGCCCATAGAGGGCTATGGTGAAAAAGGAAATATCTTCCATTCAAAACTGGAAAAAAGGTTTCTGAGAAACTGCTCTGTGTTCTGTTAATTCATCTCACAGAGTTACATCTTTCCTTTCAAGAAGCCTTTCGCTAAGGCTGTTCTTGTGGAATTGGCAAAGGGATATTTGGAAGCCCATAGAGGGCTCTGGTGAAGAAGGAAATATCTTCCGTTGAAAAGTGGAAAAATGCTTTCTGAGAAACTGCTCTGTGTTCTGTTAATTCATCTCACAGAGTTACATCTTTCCCTTCAAGAAGCCTTTCGCTAAGGCTGTTCTTGTGGAATTGGCAAAGGGATATTTGGAAGCCCATAGAGGGCTATGGTGAAAAAGGAAATATCTTCCGTTCAAAACTGGATAGAAGCTTTCTGAGAAACTGCTCTGTGTTCTGTTGATTCATCTCACAGAGTTACATCTTTCCCTTCAAGAAACCTTTCTCAAAGCCTGTTCTTGTGGAATTGGCAAAGGGATATTTGGAAGCCCATAGAGGGCTATGGTGAAAAAGGAAATATCTTCCGTTCAAAACTGGAAAGAAGCTTTCTGAGAAACTGCTCGGTGTTCAGTTAATTCATCTCACAGAGTTACATCTTTCCCTTCAAGAAGCCTTTCGCTAAGGCTGTTCTTGTGGAATTGGTAAAGGGATATTTGGAAGCCCATAGAGGGCTATGGTGAAAAAGGAAATATCTTCCGTTGAAAACTGAATACAAGCCTTCTGAGAAACTGCTCTGTGTTCTGTTAATTCATCTCACAGAGTTACATCTTTCCCTTCAAGAAGCCTTTCGCTAAGTCTGTTCTTGTGGAATTGGCAAAGGGATATTTAGAAGCCCATAGAGGGCTATGGTGAAAAAGGAAATATCTTCCGTTCAAAACTGGAAAGAAGCTTTCTGAGAAACTGCTCTGTGTTCTGTTAATACATCTCACTGAGTTACATCTTTCCCTTCAAGAAGCCTTTCGCTAAGGCTGTTCTTGTGGAATTGGCAAAGGGATATTTGGAAGCCCATAGAGGGCTATGGTGAAAAAGGAAATATCTTCCGTTCAAAACTGGAAAGAAGCTTTCTGAGAAACTGCTCGGTGTACAGTTAATTCATCTCAAAGAGTTACATCTTTCCCATCAAGAAGCCTTTCGCTAAGGCTGTTCTTGTGGAATTGGCAAAGGGATATTTGGAAGCCCATAGAGGGCTATGGTGAAAAAGGAAATAAATTCCGTTCAAAACTGGAAAGAAGCTTTCTGAGAAACTGCTCTGTGTTCTGTAAATTCATCTCACAGAATTACATCTTTCACTTCAAGAAGCCTTTCGCTAAGTCTGTTCTTGTGGAATTGGGAAAGGGATATTTGGAAGCCCATAGAGGGCTATGGTGAAAAAGGAAATATCTTACGTTCAAAACTGGAAAGAAGCTTTCTGAGAAACTGCTCTGTGTTCTGTAAATTCATCTCACAGAGTTACATCTTTCCCTTCAAGAAGCCTTTCGCTAAGGCTGTTCTTGTGGAATTTGCAAAGGGATATTTGGAAGCCCCTAGAGGGCTATGGTAAAAAAGGAAATATCTTCCGTTCAAAACTGGAAAGAACCTTTCTGAGAAACTACTCTGTGTTCTGTTAATTCATCTCACAGAGTTACATCTTTCCCTTCAAGAAGCCTTTCGCTAAGGCTGTTCTTGTGCAATTGGCAAAGGGATATTTGGAAGCCCATAGAGGGCTATGGTGAAAAAGGAAATATCTTCCGTTCAAAACTGGAAAGAAGCTTTCTGAGAAGCTGCTCTGTGTTCTGTTAATTCATCTCACAGAGTTACATCTTTCCCTTCAAGAAGCCTTTCGCTAAGGCTGTTCTTGTGGAATTGGCAAAGGGATATTTGGAAGCCCATAGAGGGCTATGGTGAAAAAGGAAATATCTTCCGTTCAAAACTGGAAACAAGCTTTCTGAGAAACTGCTCCGTGATCTGTTAATTCATCTCACAGAGTTACATCTTTCCCTTCAAGAAGCCTTTCGCTAGGGCTGTTCTTGTGGAATTGGCAAAGGGATATTTGGAAGCCCATAGAGGGCTGTGGTGAAAAAGGAAATATCTTCCGTTCAAAACTGGAAAGAAGCTTTCTGAGAAACTGCTCTGTGTTCTGTAAATTCATCTCACAGAGTTACATCTTTCCCTTCAAGAAGCCTTTCGCTAAGTCTGTTCTTGTGGAATTGGCAAAGGGATATTTGGAAGCCCATAGAGGGCTATGGTGAAAAAGGAAATATCTTCCGTTCAAAACTGGAAAGAAGCTTTCTGAGAAACTGCTCTGTGTTCTGTTAATTCATCTCACAGAGTTACATCTTTCCCTTCAAGAAGCCTTTCGCTAAGGCTGTTCTTGTGCAATTGGCAAAGGGATATTTGGAAGCCCATAGAGGGCTATGGTGAAAAAGGAAATATCTTCCGTTGAAAACTGAAAACAAGCCTTCTGAGAAACTGCTCTGTGTTCTGTTAATACATCTCACAGAGTTACATCTTTCCCTTCAGGAATCCTTTCGCTAAGGCTGTTCTTGTGGAATTGGCAAAGGGATATTTGGAAGCCCATAGAGGGCTATGGTGAAAAAGGAAATATCTTCCGTTCAAAACTGGGAAGAAGCCTTCTGAGAAACTGCTATGTGTTCTGTTAATTCATCTCACAGAGTTACATCTTTCCCTTCAAGATGCCTTTCGCTAAGGCTGTTCTTGTGGAATTGGCAAAGGGATATTTGGAAGCCCATAGAGGGCTATGGTGAAAAAGGAAATATCTTCCGTTCAAAACTGGAAAGAAGCTTTCTGAGAAACTGCTCTGTGTTCTGTTAATTCATCTCACAGAGTTACATCTTTCCCTTCAAGAAGCCTTTCGCTAAGGCTGTTCTTGTGGAATTGGCAAAGGGATATTTGAAAGCCCATAGAGGGCTATGGTGAAAAAGGAAATATCTTCCGTTCAAAACTGGAAAGAATCTTTCTGAGAAACTGCTCTGTGTTCTGTTAACTCATCTCACAGAGTTACATCTTCCCCTTCAAGAAGCCTTTCGCTAAGGCTGTTCTTGTGGAATTGGCAAAGGGATATTTGGAAGCCAATAGAGGGCTATGGTGAAAAAGGAAATATCTTCCGTTCAAAACTGGAAAGAATCTTTCTGAGAAACTGCTCTGAGTTCTGTTAATTCATCTCACAGAGATACATCTTTCCCTTCAAGAAGCCTTTCGCTAAGGCTGTTCTTGTAGAATTGGAAAAGGGATATTTGGAAGCCCATAGAGGGCTATGGTGAAAAAGGAAATATCTTCCATTCAAAACTGGAAAAAAGGTTTCTGAGAAACTGCTCTGTGTTCTGTTAATTCATCTCACAGAGTTACATCTTTCCTTTCAAGAAGCCTTTCGCTAAGGCTGTTCTTGTGGAATTGGCAAAGGGATATTTGGAAGCCCATAGAGGGCTCTGGTGAAAAAGGAAATATCTTCCGTTGAAAAGTGGAAAAATGCTTTCTGAGAAACTGCTCTGTGTTCTGTTAATTCATCTCACAGAGTTACATCTTTCCCTTCAAGAAGCCTTTCGCTAAGTCTGTTCTTGTGGAATTGGCAAAGGGATATTTGGAAGCCCATAGAGGGCTATGGTGAAAAAGGAAATATCTTCCGTTCAAAACTGGATAGAAGCTTTCTGAGAAACTGCTCTGTGTTCTGTTGATTCATCTCACAGAGTTACATCTTTCCCTTCAAGAAACCTTTCTCAAAGCCTGTTCTTGTGGAATTGGCAAAGGGATATTTGGAAGCCCATAGAGGGCTATGGTGAAAAAGGAAATATCTTCCGTTCAAAACTGGAAAGAAGCTTTCTGAGAAACTGCTCGGTGTTCAGTTAATTCATCTCACAGAGTTACATCTTTCCCTTCAAGAAGCCTTTCGCTAAGGCTGTTCTTGTGGAATTGGTATAGGGATATTTGGAAGCCCATAGAGGGCTATGGTGAAAAAGGAAATATCTTCCGTTGAAAACTGAAAACAAGCCTTCTGAGAAACTGCTCTGTGTTCTGTTAATTCATCTCACAGAGTTACATCTTTCCCTTCAAGAAGCCTTTCGCTAAGTCTGTTCTTGTGGAATTGGCAAAGGGATATTTGGAAGCCCATAGAGGGCTATGGTGAAAAAGGAAATATCTTCCATTCAAAACTGGAAAAAAGGTTTCTGAGAAACTGCTCTGTGTTCTGTTAATTCATCTCACAGAGTTACATCTTTCCTTTCAAGAAGCCTTTCGCTAAGGCTGTTCTTGTGCAATTGGCAAAGGGATATTTGGAAGCCCATAGAGGGCTCTGGTGAAAAAGGAAATATCTTCCTTTGAAAAGTGGAAAAATGCTTTCTGAGAAACTGCTCTGTGTTCTGTTAATTCATCTCACAGAGTTACATCTTTCCCTTCAAGAAGCCTTTCGCTAAGGCTGTTCTTGTGGAATTGGCAAAGGGATATTTGGAAGCCCATAGAGGGCTATGGTGAAAAAGGAAATATCTTCCGTTCAAAACTGGATAGAAGCTTTCTGAGAAACTGCTCTGTGTTCTGTTGATTCATCTCACAGAGTTACATCTTTCCCTTCAAGAAACCTTTCTCAAAGCCTGTTCTTGTGGAATTGGCAAAGGGATATTTGGAAGCCCATAGAGGGCTATGGTGAAAAAGGAAATATCTTCCGTTCAAAATTGGAAAGAAGCTTTCTGAGAAACTGCTCGGTGTTCAGTTAATTCATCTCACAGAGTTACATCTTTCCCTTCAAGAAGCCTTTCGCTAAGGCTGTTCTTGTGGAATTGGTAAAGGGATATTTGGAAGCCCATAGAGGGCTATGGTGAAAAAGGAAATATCTTCCGTTGAAAACTGAAAACAAGCCTTCTGAGAAACTGCTCTGTGTTCTGTTAATTCATCTCACAGAGTTACATCTTTCCCTTCAAGAAGCCTTTCGCTAAGTCTGTTCTTGTGGAATTGGCAAAGGGATATTTGGAAGCCCATAGAGGGCTATGGTGAAAAAGGAAATATCTTCCGTTCAAAACTGGAAAGAAGCTTTCTGAGAAACTGCTCTGTGTTCTGTTAATACATCTCACTGAGTTACATCTTTCCCTTCAAGAAGCCTTTCGCTAAGGCTGTTCTTGTGGAATTGGCAAAGGGATATTTGGAAGCCCATAGAGGGCTATGGTGAAAAAGGAAATATCTTCCGTTCAAAACTGGAAAGAAGCTTTCTGAGAAACTGCTCGGTGTACAGTTAATTCATCTCACAGAGTTACATCTTTCCCATCAAGAAGCCTTTCGCTAAGGCTGTTCTTGTGGAATTGGCAAAGGGATATTTGGAAGCCCATAGAGGGCTATGGTGAAAAAGGAAATAAATTCCGTTCAAAACTGGAAAGAAGCTTTCTGAGAAACTGCTCTGTGTTCTGTAAATTCATCTCACAGAATTACATCTTTCACTTCAAGAAGCCTTTCGCTAAGTCTGTTCTTGTGGAATTGGGAAAGGGATATTTGGAAGCCCATAGAGGGCTATGGTGAAAAAGGAAATATCTTACGTTCAAAACTGGAAAGAAGCTTTCTGAGAAACTGCTCTGTGTTCTGTAAATTCATCTCACAGAGTTACATCTTTCCCTTCAAGAAGCCTTTCGCTATGGCTGTTCTTGTGGAATTTGCAAAGGGATATTTGGAAGCCCCTAGAGGGCTATGGTAAAAAAGGAAATATCTTCCGTTCAAAACTGGAAAGAACCTTTCTGAGAAACTACTCTGTGTTCTGTTAATTCCTCTCACAGAGTTACATCTTTCCCTTCAAGAAGCCTTTCGCTAAGGCTGTTCTTGTGCAATTGGCAAAGGGATATTTGGAAGCCCATAGAGGGCTATGGTGAAAAAGGAAATATCTTCCGTTCAAAACTGGAAAGAAGCTTTCTGAGAAGCTGCTCTGTGTTCTGTTAATTCATCTCACAGAGTTACATCTTTCCCTTCAAGAAGCCTTTCGCTAAGGCTGTTCTTGTGGAATTGGCAAAGGGATATTTGGAAGCCCATAGAGGGCTATGGTGAAAAAGGAAATATCTTCCGTTCAAAACTGGAAACAAGCTTTCTGAGAAACTGCTCCGTGATCTGTTAATTCATCTCACAGAGTTACATCTTTCCCTTCAAGAAGCCTTTCGCTAGGGCTGTTCTTGTGGAATTGGCAAAGGGATATTTGGAAGCCCATAGAGGGCTGTGGTGAAAAAGGAAATATCTTCCGTTCAAAACTGGAAAGAAGCTTTCTGAGAAACTGCTCTGTGTTCTGTAAATTCATCTCACAGAGTTACATCTTTCCCTTCAAGAAGCCTTTCGCTAAGTCTGTTCTTGTGGAATTGGCAAAGGGATATTTGGAAGCCCATAGAGGGCTATGGTGAAAAAGGAAATATCTTCCGTTCAAAACTGGAAAGAAGCTTTCTGAGAAACTGCTCTGTGTTCTGTTAATTCATCTCACAGAGTTACATCTTTCCCTTCAAGAAGCCTTTCGCTAAGGCTGTTCTTGTGCAATTGGCAAAGGGATATTTGGAAGCCCATAGAGGGCTATGGTGAAAAAGGAAATATCTTCCGTTGAAAACTGAAAACAAGCCTTCTGAGAAACTGCTCTGTGTTCTGTTAATACATCTCACAGAGTTACATCTTTCCCTTCAGGAATCCTTTCGCTAAGGCTGTTCTTGTGGAATTGGCAAAGGGATATTTGGAAGCCCATAGAGGGCTATGGTGAAAAAGGAAATATCTTCCGTTCAAAACTGGGAAGAAGCCTTCTGAGAAACTGCTATGTGTTCTGTTAATTCATCTCACAGAGTTACATCTTTCCCTTCAAGATGCCTTTCGCTAAGGCTGTTCTTGTGGAATTGGCAAAGGGATATTTGGAAGCCCATAGAGGGCTATGGTGAAAAAGGAAATATCTTCCGTTCAAAACTGGAAAGAAGCTTTCTGAGAAACTGCTCTGTGTTCTGTTAATTCATCTCACAGAGTTACATCTTTCCCTTCAAGAAGCCTTTCGCTAAGGCTGTTCTTGTGGAATTGGCAAAGGGATATTTGAAAGCCCATAGAGGGCTATGGTGAAAAAGGAAATATCTTCCGTTCAAAACTGGAAAGAATCTTTCTGAGAAACTGCTCTGTGTTCTGTTAACTCATCTCACAGAGTTACATCTTCCCCTTCAAGAAGCCTTTCGCTAAGGCTGTTCTTGTGGAATTGGCAAAGGGATATTTGGAAGCCAATAGAGGGCTATGGTGAAAAAGGAAATATCTTCCGTTCAAAACTGGAAAGAATCTTTCTGAGAAACTGCTCTGAGTTCTGTTAATTCATCTCACAGAGATACATCTTTCCCTTCAAGAAGCCTTTCGCTAAGGCTGTTCTTGTAGAATTGGAAAAGGGATATTTGGAAGCCCATAGAGGGCTATGGTGAAAAAGGAAATATCTTCCATTCAAAACTGGAAAAAAGGTTTCTGAGAAACTGCTCTGTGTTCTGTTAATTCATCTCACAGAGTTACATCTTTCCTTTCAAGAAGCCTTTCGCTAAGGCTGTTCTTGTGGAATTGGCAAAGGGATATTTGGAAGCCCATAGAGGGCTCTGGTGAAAAAGGAAATATCTTCCGTTGAAAAGTGGAAAAATGCTTTCTGAGAAACTGCTCTGTGTTCTGTTAATTCATCTCACAGAGTTACATCTTTCCCTTCAAGAAGCCTTTCGCTAAGTCTGTTCTTGTGGAATTGGCAAAGGGATATTTGGAAGCCCATAGAGGGCTATGGTGAAAAAGGAAATATCTTCCGTTCAAAACTGGATAGAAGCTTTCTGAGAAACTGCTCTGTGTTCTGTTGATTCATCTCACAGAGTTACATCTTTCCCTTCAAGAAACCTTTCTCAAAGCCTGTTCTTGTGGAATTGGCAAAGGGATATTTGGAAGCCCATAGAGGGCTATGGTGAAAAAGGAAATATCTTCCGTTCAAAACTGGAAAGAAGCTTTCTGAGAAACTGCTCGGTGTTCAGTTAATTCATCTCACAGAGTTACATCTTTCCCTTCAAGAAGCCTTTCGCTAAGGCTGTTCTTGTGGAATTGGTATAGGGATATTTGGAAGCCCATAGAGGGCTATGGTGAAAAAGGAAATATCTTCCGTTGAAAACTGAAAACAAGCCTTCTGAGAAACTGCTCTGTGTTCTGTTAATTCATCTCACAGAGTTACATCTTTCCCTTCAAGAAGCCTTTCGCTAAGTCTGTTCTTGTGGAATTGGCAAAGGGATATTTGGAAGCCCATAGAGGGCTATGGTGAAAAAGGAAATATCTTCCATTCAAAACTGGAAAAAAGGTTTCTGAGAAACTGCTCTGTGTTCTGTTAATTCATCTCACAGAGTTACATCTTTCCTTTCAAGAAGCCTTTCGCTAAGGCTGTTCTTGTGGAATTGGCAAAGGGATATTTGGAAGCCCATAGAGGGCTCTGGTGAAAAAGGAAATATCTTCCTTTGAAAAGTGGAAAAATGCTTTCTGAGAAACTGCTCTGTGTTCTGTTAATTCATCTCACAGAGTTACATCTTTCCCTTCAAGAAGCCTTTCGCTAAGGCTGTTCTTGTGGAATTGGCAAAGGGATATTTGGAAGCCCATAGAGGGCTATGGTGAAAAAGGAAATATCTTCCGTTCAAAACTGGATAGAAGCTTTCTGAGAAACTGCTCTGTGTTCTGTTGATTCATCTCACAGAGTTACATCTTTCCCTTCAAGAAACCTTTCTCAAAGCCTGTTCTTGTGGAATTGGCAAAGGGATATTTGGAAGCCCATAGAGGGCTATGGTGAAAAAGGAAATATCTTCCGTTCAAAATTGGAAAGAAGCTTTCTGAGAAACTGCTCGGTGTTCAGTTAATTCATCTCACAGAGTTACATCTTTCCCTTCAAGAAGCCTTTCGCTAAGGCTGTTCTTGTGGAATTGGTAAAGGGATATTTGGAAGCCCATAGAGGGCTATGGTGAAAAAGGAAATATCTTCCGTTGAAAACTGAAAACAAGCCTTCTGAGAAACTGCTCTGTGTTCTGTTAATTCATCTCACAGAGTTACATCTTTCCCTTCAAGAAGCCTTTCGCTAAGTCTGTTCTTGTGGAATTGGCAAAGGGATATTTGGAAGCCCATAGAGGGCTATGGTGAAAAAGGAAATATCTTCCGTTCAAAACTGGAAAGAAGCTTTCTGAGAAACTGCTCTGTGTTCTGTTAATACATCTCACTGAGTTACATCTTTCCCTTCAAGAAGCCTTTCGCTAAGGCTGTTCTTGTGGAATTGGCAAAGGGATATTTGGAAGCCCATAGAGGGCTATGGTGAAAAAGGAAATATCTTCCGTTCAAAACTGGAAAGAAGCTTTCTGAGAAACTGCTCGGTGTACAGTTAATTCATCTCACAGAGTTACATCTTTCCCATCAAGAAGCCTTTCGCTAAGGCTGTTCTTGTGGAATTGGCAAAGGGATATTTGGAAGCCCATAGAGGGCTATGGTGAAAAAGGAAATAAATTCCGTTCAAAACTGGAAAGAAGCTTTCTGAGAAACTGCTCTGTGTTCTGTAAATTCATCTCACAGAATTACATCTTTCACTTCAAGAAGCCTTTCGCTAAGTCTGTTCTTGTGGAATTGGGAAAGGGATATTTGGAAGCCCATAGAGGGCTATGGTGAAAAAGGAAATATCTTACGTTCAAAACTGGAAAGAAGCTTTCTGAGAAACTGCTCTGTGTTCTGTAAATTCATCTCACAGAGTTACATCTTTCTCTTCAAGAAGCCTTTCGCTATGGCTGTTCTTGTGGAATTTGCAAAGGGATATTTGGAAGCCCCTAGAGGGCTATGGTAAAAAAGGAAATATCTTCCGTTCAAAACTGGAAAGAACCTTTCTGAGAAACTACTCTGTGTTCTGTTAATTCCTCTCACAGAGTTACATCTTTCCCTTCAAGAAGCCTTTCGCTAAGGCTGTTCTTGTGCAATTGGCAAAGGATATTTGGAAGCCCATAGAGGGCTATGGTGAAAAAGGAAATATTTTCCGTTCAAAACTGGAAAGAAGCTTTCTGAGAAGCTGCTCTGTGTTCTGTTAATTCATCTCACAGAGTTACATCTTTCCCTTCAAGAAGCCTTTCGCTAAGGCTGTTCTTGTGGAATTGGCAAAGGGATATTTGGAAGCCCATAGAGGGCTATGGTGAAAAAGGAAATATCTTCCGTTCAAAACTGGAAACAAGCTTTCTGAGAAACTGCTCCGTGATCTGTTAATTCATCTCACAGAGTTACATCTTTCCCTTCAAGAAGCCTTTCGCTAGGGCTGTTCTTGTGGAATTGGCAAAGGGATATTTGGAAGCCCATAGAGGGCTGTGGTGAAAAAGGAAATATCTTCCGTTCAAAACTGGAAAGAAGCTTTCTGAGAAACTGCTCTGTGTTCTGTAAATTCATCTCACAGAGTTACATGTTTCCCTTCAAGAAGCCTTTCGCTAAGTCTGTTCTTGTGGAATTGGCAAAGGGATATTTGGAAGCCCATAGAGGGCTATGGTGAAAAAGGAAATATCTTCCGTTCAAAACTGGAAAGAAGCTTTCTGAGAAACTGCTCTGTGTTCTGTTAATTCATCTCACAGAGTTACATCTTTCCCTTCAAGAAGCCTTTCGCTAAGGCTGTTCTTGTGCAATTGGCAAAGGGATATTTGGAAGCCCATAGAGGGCTATGGTGAAAAAGGAAATATCTTCCGTTGAAAACTGAAAACAAGCCTTCTGAGAAACTGCTCTGTGTTCTGTTAATACATCTCACAGAGTTACATCTTTCCCTTCAGGAATCCTTTCGCTAAGGCTGTTCTTGTGGAATTGGCAAAGGGATATTTGGAAGCCCATAGAGGGCTATGGTGAAAAAGGAAATATCTTCCGTTCAAAACTGGGAAGAAGCCTTCTGAGAAACTGCTATGTGTTCTGTTAATTCATCTCACAGAGTTACATCTTTCCCTTCAAGATGCCTTTCGCTAAGGCTGTTCTTGTGGAATTGGCAAAGGGATATTTGGAAGCCCATAGAGGGCTATGGTGAAAAAGGAAATATCTTCCGTTCAAAACTGGAAAGAAGCTTTCTGAGAAACTGCTCTGTGTTCTGTTAATTCATCTCACAGAGTTACATCTTTCCCTTCAAGAAGCCTTTCGCTAAGGCTGTTCTTGTGGAATTGGCAAAGGGATATTTGAAAGCCCATAGAGGGCTATGGTGAAAAAGGAAATATCTTCCGTTCAAAACTGGAAAGAATCTTTCTGAGAAACTGCTCTGTGTTCTGTTAACTCATCTCACAGAGTTACATCTTCCCCTTCAAGAAGCCTTTCGCTAAGGCTGTTCTTGTGGAATTGGCAAAGGGATATTTGGAAGCCCATAGAGGGCTATGGTGAAAAAGGAAATATCTTCCGTTCAAAACTGGAAAGAATCTTTCTGAGAAACTGCTCTGTGTTCTGTTAATTCATCTCACAGAGTTACATCTTTCCCTTCAAGAAGCCTCTCGCTAAGGCTGTTCTTGTGGAATTGGCAAAGGGATATTTGGAAGCCCATAGAGGGCTATCATGAAAAAGGAAATATCTTCCGTTCAAAACTGGAAAGAAGCTTTGTGAGAAACTGCTCTGTGTTCTGTTAATTCATCTCACAGAGTTACATCTTTCCCTTCAAGAAGCCTTTCGCTAAGGCTGTTCTTGTGGAATTGGAAAAGGGATATTTGGAAGCCCATAGAGGGCTATGGTGAAAAAGGAAATATCTTCCGTTCAAAACTGGAAAGAAGCTTTCTGAGAAACTGCTCTGTGTTCTGTTAATTCATCTCACAGAGTTACATCTTTCCCTTCAAGAAGTCTTTCGCTAAGGCTGTTCTTGTGGAATTGGCAAAGGGATATTTGGAAGCCCATAGAGGGCTATGGTGTAAAAGGAAATATCTTCCGTACAAAACTGGAAAGAAACTTTCTGAGAAACTGCTCTATGTTCTGTTAATTCATCTCACAGAGTTACATCTTTCCCTTTAAGAAGCCTTTCGCTAAGGCTGTTCTTGTGGAATTGGAAAAGGGATATTGGGAAGCCCATAGAGGGCTATGGTGAAAAAGGAAATATCTTCCGTTCAAAACTGGAAAGAAGCTTTCTGAGAAACTGCTCTGTGTTCTGTTAATTCATCTCACAGAGTTACATCTTTCCCTTCAAGAAGCCTTTCGCTAAGGCTGTTCTTGTGGAATTGGCAAAGGGATATTTGGAAGCCCATAGAGGGCTATGGTGAAAAAGGAAATATCTTCCGTTCAAAACTGGAAGGAAGCTTTCTGAGAAACTGCTCTGTGTTCTGTTAATTCATCTCACAGAGTTACATCTTTCCCATCAAGAAGCCTTTCGCTAAGGCTGTTCTTGTGGAATTGGCAAAGGGATATTTGGAAGCCCATAGATGGCTATGGTGAAAAAGGAAATATCTTCCGTTCAAAACTGGAAAGAAGCTTTCTGAGAAACTGCTCTGTGTTCTGTAAATTCATCTCACAGAGTTACATCTTTCCCTTCAAGAAGCCTTTCGCTAAGGCTGTTCTTGTGGAATAGGCAAAGGGATATTTGGAAGCCCATAGAGGTCTATGGAGAAAATGGAAATATCTTCCGTTCAAAACTGGAAAGAAGGTTTCTGAGAAACTGCTCTGTGTTCTGTTAATTCATCTCACAGAGTTACATCTTTCCCTTCAAGAAGACTTTCGCTAAGGCTGTTCTTGTGGAATTGGAAAAGCGATATTTGGAAGCCCATAGAGGGCTATGGTGAAAAAGGAAATATCTTCCGTTCAAAACTGGAAAGAAGCTTTCTGAGAAACTGCTCTGTGTTCTGTTAATACATCTCACTGAGTTACATCTTTCCCTTCAAGAAGCCTTTCGCTAAGGCTGTTCTTGTGGAATTGGCAAAGGGATATTTGGAAGCCCATAGAGGGCTATGGTGAAAAAGGAAATAAATTCCGTTCAAAACTGGAAAGAAGCTTTCTGAGAAACTGCTCTGTGTTCTGTAAATTCATCTCACAGAATTACATCTTTCACTTCAAGAAGCCTTTCGCTAAGTCTGTTCTTGTGGAATTGGGAAAGGGATATTTGGAAGCCCATAGAGGGCTATGGTGAAAAAGGAAATATCTTACGTTCAAAACTGGAAAGAAGCTTTCTGAGAAACTGCTCTGTGTTCTGTAAATTCATCTCACAGAGTTACATCTTTCCCTTCAAGAAGCCTTTCGCTAAGGCTGTTCTTGTGGAATTTGCAAAGGGATATTTGGAAGCCCCTAGAGGGCTATGGTAAAAAAGGAAATATCTTCCGTTCAAAACTGGAAAGAACCTTTTTGAGAAACTACTCTGTGTTCTGTTAATTCATCTCACAGAGTTACATCTTTCCCTTCAAGAAGCCTTTCGCTAAGGCTGTTCTTGTGCAATTGGCAAAGGATATTTGGAAGCCCATAGAGGGCTATGGTGAAAAAGGAAATATCTTCCGTTCAAAACTGGAAAGAAGCTTTCTGAGAAGCTGCTCTGTGTTCTGTTAATTCATCTCCCAGAGTTACATCTTTCCCTTCAAGAAGCCTTTCGCTAAGGCTGTTCTTGTGGAATTGGCAAAGGGATATTTGGAAGCCCATAGAGGGCTATGGTGAAAAAGGAAATATCTTCCGTTCAAAACTGGAAACAAGCTTTCTGAGAAACTGCTCCGTGATCTGTTAATTCATCTCACAGAGTTACATCTTTCCCTTCAAGAAGCCTTTCGCTAGGGCTGTTCTTGTGGAATTGGCAAAGGGATATTTGGAAGCCCATAGAGGGCTGTGGTGAAAAAGGAAATATCTTACGTTCAAAACTGGAAAGAAGCTTTCTGAGAAACTGCTCTGTGTTCTGTAAATTCATCTCACAGAGTTACATGTTTCCCTTCAAGAAGCCTTTCGCTAAGTCTGTTCTTGTGGAATTGGCAAAGGGATATTTGGAAGCCCATAGAGGGCTATGGTGAAAAAGGAAATATCTTCCGTTCAAAACTGGAAAGAAGCTTTCTGAGAAACTGCTCTGTGTTCTGTTAATTCATCTCACAGAGTTACATCTTTCCCTTCAAGAAGCCTTTCGCTAAGGCTGTTCTTGTGCAATTGGCAAAGGGATATTTGGAAGCCCATAGAGGGCTATGGTGAAAAAGGAAATATCTTCCGTTGAAAACTGAAAACAAGCCTTCTGAGAAACTGCTCTGTGTTCTGTTAATACATCTCACAGAGTTACATCTTTCCCTTCAGGAATCCTTTCGCTAAGGCTGTTCTTGTGGAATTGGCAAAGGGATATTTGGAAGCCCATAGAGGGCTATGGTGAAAAAGGAAATATCTTCCGTTCAAAACTGGGAAGAAGCCTTCTGAGAAACTGCTATGTGTTCTGTTAATTCATCTCACAGAGTTACATCTTTCCCTTCAAGAGGCCTTTCGCTAAGGCTGTTCTTGTGGAATTGGCAAAGTGATATTTGGAAGCCCATAGAGGGCTATGGTGAAAAAGGAAATATCTTCCGTTCAAAACTGGAAAGAAGCTTTCTGAGAAACTGCTCTGTGTTCTGTTAATTCATCTCACAGAGTTACATCTTTCCCTTCAAGAAGCCTTTCGCTAAGGCTGTTCTTGTGGAATTGGCAAAGGGATATTTGAAAGCCCATAGAGGGCTATGGTGAAAAAGGAAATATCTTCCGTTCAAAACTGGAAAGAATCTTTCTGAGAAACTGCTCTGTGTTCTGTTAACTCATCTCACAGAGTTACATCTTCCCCTTCAAGAAGCCTTTCGCTAAGGCTGTTCTTGTGGAATTGGCAAAGGGATATTTGGAAGCCCATAGAGGGCTATGGTGAAAAAGGAAATATCTTCCGTTCAAAACTGGAAAGAATCTTTCTGAGAAACTGCTCTGTGTTCTGTTAATTCATCTCACAGAGTTACATCTTTCCCTTCAAGAAGCCTCTCGCTAAGGCTGTTCTTGTGGAATTGGCAAAGGGATATTTGGAAGCCCATAGAGGGCTATCATGAAAAAGGAAATATCTTCCGTTCAAAACTGGAAAGAAGCTTTGTGAGAAACTGCTCTGTGTTCTGTTAATTCATCTCACAGAGTTACATCTTTCCCTTCAAGAAGCCTTTCGCTAAGGCTGTTCTTGTGGAATTGGAAAAGGGATATTTGGAAGCCCATAGAGGGCTATGGTGAAAAAGGAAATATCTTCCGTTCAAAACTGGAAAGAAGCTTTCTGAGAAACTGCTCTGTGTTCTGTTAATTCATCTCACAGAGTTACATCTTTCCCTTCAAGAAGTCTTTCGCTAAGGCTGTTCTTGTGGAATTGGCAAAGGGATATTTGGAAGCCCATAGAGGGCTATGGTGTAAAAGGAAATATCTTCCGTACAAAACTGGAAAGAAACTTTCTGAGAAACTGCTCTATGTTCTGTTAATTCATCTCACAGAGTTACATCTTTCCCTTTAAGAAGCCTTTCGCTAAGGCTGTTCTTGTGGAATTGGAAAAGGGATATTGGGAAGTCCATAGAGGGCTATGGTGAAAAAGGAAATATCTTCCGTTCAAAACTGGAAAGAAGCTTTCTGAGAAACTGCTCTGTGTTCTGTTAATTCATCTCACAGAGTTACATCTTTCCCTTCAAGAAGCCTTTCGCTAAGGCTGTTCTTGTGGAATTGGCAAAGGGATATTTGGAAGCCCATAGAGGGCTATGGTGAAAAAGGAAATATCTTCCGTTCAAAACTGGAAACAAGCTTTCTGAGAAACTGCTCCGTGATCTGTTAATTCATCTCACAGAGTTACATCTTTCCCTTCAAGAAGCCTTTCGCTAGGGCTGTTCTTGTGGAATTGGCAAAGGGATATTTGGAAGCCCATAGAGGGCTGTGGTGAAAAAGGAAATATCTTACGTTCAAAACTGGAAAGAAGCTTTCTGAGAAACTGCTCTGTGTTCTGTAAATTCATCTCACAGAGTTACATGTTTCCCTTCAAGAAGCCTTTCGCTAAGTCTGTTCTTGTGGAATTGGCAAAGGGATATTTGGAAGCCCATAGAGGGCTATGGTGAAAAAGGAAATATCTTCCGTTCAAAACTGGAAAGAAGCTTTCTGAGAAACTGCTCTGTGTTCTGTTAATTCATCTCACAGAGTTACATCTTTCCCTTCAAGAAGCCTTTCGCTAAGGCTGTTCTTGTGCAATTGGCAAAGGGATATTTGGAAGCCCATAGAGGGCTATGGTGAAAAAGGAAATATCTTCCGTTGAAAACTGAAAACAAGCCTTCTGAGAAACTGCTCTGTGTTCTGTTAATACATCTCGCAGAGTTACATCTTTCCCTTCAGGAATCCTTTCGCTAAGGCTGTTCTTGTGGAATTGGCAAAGGGATATTTGGAAGCCCATAGAGGGCTATGGTGAAAAAGGAAATATCTTCCGTTCAAAACTGGGAAGAAGCCTTCTGAGAAACTGCTATGTGTTCTGTTAATTCATCTCACAGAGTTACATCTTTCCCTTCAAGATGCCTTTCGCTAAGGCTGTTCTTGTGGAATTGGCAAAGTGATATTTGGAAGCCCATAGAGGGCTATGGTGAAAAAGGAAATATCTTCCGTTCAAAACTGGAAAGAAGCTTTCTGAGAAACTGCTCTGTGTTCTGTTAATTCATCTCACAGAGTTACATCTTTCCCTTCAAGAAGCCTTTCGCTAAGGCTGTTCTTGTGGAATTGGCAAAGGGATATTTGAAAGCCCATAGAGGGCTATGGTGAAAAAGGAAATATCTTCCGTTCAAAACTGGAAAGAATCTTTCTGAGAAACTGCTCTGTGTTCTGTTAACTCATCTCACAGAGTTACATCTTCCCCTTCAAGAAGCCTTTCGCTAAGGCTGTTCTTGTGGAATTGGCAAAGGGATATTTGGAAGCCCATAGAGGGCTATGGTGAAAAAGGAAATATCTTCCGTTCAAAACTGGAAAGAATCTTTCTGAGAAACTGCTCTGTGTTCTGTTAATTCATCTCACAGAGTTACATCTTTCCCTTCAAGAAGCCTCTCGCTAAGGCTGTTCTTGTGGAATTGGCAAAGGGATATTTGGAAGCCCATAGAGGGCTATCATGAAAAAGGAAATATCTTCCGTTCAAAACTGGAAAGAAGCTTTGTGAGAAACTGCTCTGTGTTCTGTTAATTCATCTCACAGAGTTACATCTTTCCCTTCAAGAAGCCTTTCGCTAAGGCTGTTCTTGTGGAATTGGAAAAGGGATATTTGGAAGCCCATAGAGGGCTATGGTGAAAAAGGAAATATCTTTCGTTCAAAACTGGAAAGAAGCTTTCTGAGAAACTGCTCTGTGCTCTGTTAATTCATCTCACAGAGTTACATCTTTCCCTTCAAGAAGTCTTTCGCTAAGGCTGTTCTTGTGGAATTGGCAAAGGGATATTTGGAAGCCCATAGAGGGCTATGGTGTAAAAGGAAATATCTTCCGTACAAAACTGGAAAGAAACTTTCTGAGAAACTGCTCTATGTTCTGTTAATTCATCTCACAGAGTTACATCTTTCCCTTTAAGAAGCCTTTCGCTAAGGCTGTTCTTGTGGAATTGGAAAAGGGATATTGGGAAGTCCATAGAGGGCTATGGTGAAAAAGGAAATATCTTCCGTTCAAAACTGGAAAGAAGCTTTCTGAGAAACTGCTCTGTGTTCTGTTAATTCATCTCACAGAGTTACATCTTTCCCTTCAAGAAGCCTTTCGCTAAGGCTGTTCTTGTGGAATTGGCAAAGGGATATTTGGAAGCCCATAGAGGGCTATGGTGAAAAAGGAAATATCTTCCGTTCAAAACTGGAAACAAGCTTTCTGAGAAACTGCTCCGTGATCTGTTAATTCATCTCACAGAGTTACATCTTTCCCTTCAAGAAGCCTTTCGCTAGGGCTGTTCTTGTGGAATTGGCAAAGGGATATTTGGAAGCCCATAGAGGGCTGTGGTGAAAAAGGAAATATCTTACGTTCAAAACTGGAAAGAAGCTTTCTGAGAAACTGCTCTGTGTTCTGTAAATTCATCTCACAGAGTTACATGTTTCCCTTCAAGAAGCCTTTCGCTAAGTCTGTTCTTGTGGAATTGGCAAAGGGATATTTGGAAGCCCATAGAGGGCTATGGTGAAAAAGGAAATATCTTCCGTTCAAAACTGGAAAGAAGCTTTCTGAGAAACTGCTCTGTGTTCTGTTAATTCATCTCACAGAGTTACATCTTTCCCTTCAAGAAGCCTTTCGCTAAGGCTGTTCTTGTGCAATTGGCAAAGGGATATTTGGAAGCCCATAGAGGGCTATGGTGAAAAAGGAAATATCTTCCGTTGAAAACTGAAAACAAGCCTTCTGAGAAACTGCTCTGTGTTCTGTTAATACATCTCACAGAGTTACATCTTTCCCTTCAGGAATCCTTTCGCTAAGGCTGTTCTTGTGGAATTGGCAAAGGGATATTTGGAAGCCCATAGAGGGCTATGGTGAAAAAGGAAATATCTTCCGTTCAAAACTGGGAAGAAGCCTTCTGAGAAACTGCTATGTGTTCTGTTAATTCATCTCACAGAGTTACATCTTTCCCTTCAAGATGCCTTTCGCTAAGGCTGTTCTTGTGGAATTGGCAAAGTGATATTTGGAAGCCCATAGAGGGCTATGGTGAAAAAGGAAATATCTTCCGTTCAAAACTGGAAAGAAGCTTTCTGAGAAACTGCTCTGTGTTCTGTTAATTCATCTCACAGAGTTACATCTTTCCCTTCAAGAAGCCTTTCGCTAAGGCTGTTCTTGTGGAATTGGCAAAGGGATATTTGAAAGCCCATAGAGGGCTATGGTGAAAAAGGAAATATCTTCCGTTCAAAACTGGAAAGAATCTTTCTGAGAAACTGCTCTGGGTTCTGTTAACTCATCTCACAGAGTTACATCTTCCCCTTCAAGAAGCCTTTCGCTAAGGCTGTTCTTGTGGAATTGGCAAAGGGATATTTGGAAGCCCATAGAGGGCTATGGTGAAAAAGGAAATATCTTCCGTTCAAAACTGGAAAGAATCTTTCTGAGAAACTGCTCTGTGTTCTGTTAATTCATCTCACAGAGTTACATCTTTCCCTTCAAGAAGCCTCTCGCTAAGGCTGTTCTTGTGGAATTGGCAAAGGGATATTTGGAAGCCCATAGAGGGCTATCATGAAAAAGGAAATATCTTCCGTTCAAAACTGGAAAGAAGCTTTGTGAGAAACTGCTCTGTGTTCTGTTAATTCATCTCACAGAGTTACATCTTTCCCTTCAAGAAGCCTTTCGCTAAGGCTGTTCTTGTGGAATTGGAAAAGGGATATTTGGAAGCCCATAGAGGGCTATGGTGAAAAAGGAAATATCTTCCGTTCAAAACTGGAAAGAAGCTTTCTGAGAAACTGCTCTGTGTTCTGTTAATTCATCTCACAGAGTTACATCTTTCCCTTCAAGAAGCCTTTCGCTAAGGCTGTTCTTGTGGAATTCGCAAAGGGATATTTGGAAGCCCATAGAGGGCTATGGTGAAAAAGGAAATATCTTCCGTTCAAAACTGGAAGGAAGCTTTCTGAGAAACTGCTCTGTGTTCTGTTAATTCATCTCACAGAGTTACATCTTTCCCTTCAAGAAGCCTTTCGCTAAGGCTGTTCTTGTGCAATTGGCAAAGGGATATTTGGAAGCCCATAGAGGGCTATGGTGAAAAAGGAAATATCTTCCGTTGAAAACTGAAAACAAGCCTTCTGAGAAACTGCTCTGTGTTCTGTTAATACATCTCACAGAGTTACATCTTTCCCTTCAGGAATCCTTTCGCTAAGGCTGTTCTTGTGGAATTGGCAAAGGGATATTTGGAAGCCCATAGAGGGCTATGGTGAAAAAGGAAATATCTTCCGTTCAAAACTGGGAAGAAGCCTTCTGAGAAACTGCTATGTGTTCTGTTAATTCATCTCACAGAGTTACATCTTTCCCTTCAAGATGCCTTTCGCTAAGGCTGTTCTTGTGGAATTGGCAAAGTGATATTTGGAAGCCCATAGAGGGCTATGGTGAAAAAGGAAATATCTTCCGTTCAAAACTGGAAAGAAGCTTTCTGAGAAACTGCTCTGTGTTCTGTTAATTCATCTCACAGAGTTACATCTTTCCCTTCAAGAAGCCTTTCGCTAAGGCTGTTCTTGTGGAATTGGCAAAGGGATATTTGAAAGCCCATAGAGGGCTATGGTGAAAAAGGAAATATCTTCCGTTCAAAACTGGAAAGAATCTTTCTGAGAAACTGCTCTGTGTTCTGTTAACTCATCTCACAGAGTTACATCTTCCCCTTCAAGAAGCCTTTCGCTAAGGCTGTTCTTGTGGAATTGGCAAAGGGATATTTGGAAGCCCATAGAGGGCTATGGTGAAAAAGGAAATATCTTCCGTTCAAAACTGGAAAGAATCTTTCTGAGAAACTGCTCTGTGTTCTGTTAATTCATCTCACAGAGTTACATCTTTCCCTTCAAGAAGCCTCTCGCTAAGGCTGTTCTTGTGGAATTGGCAAAGGGATATTTGGAAGCCCATAGAGGGCTATCATGAAAAAGGAAATATCTTCCGTTCAAAACTGGAAAGAAGCTTTGTGAGAAACTGCTCTGTGTTCTGTTAATTCATCTCACAGAGTTACATCTTTCCCTTCAAGAAGCCTTTCGCTAAGGCTGTTCTTGTGGAATTGGAAAAGGGATATTTGGAAGCCCATAGAGGGCTATGGTGAAAAAGGAAATATCTTCCGTTCAAAACTGGAAAGAAGCTTTCTGAGAAACTGCTCTGTGTTCTGTTAATTCATCTCACAGAGTTACATCTTTCCCTTCAAGAAGTCTTTCGCTAAGGCTGTTCTTGTGGAATTGGCAAAGGGATATTTGGAAGCCCATAGAGGGCTATGGTGTAAAAGGAAATATCTTCCGTACAAAACTGGAAAGAAACTTTCTGAGAAACTGCTCTATGTTCTGTTAATTCATCTCACAGAGTTACATCTTTCCCTTTAAGAAGCCTTTCGCTAAGGCTGTTCTTGTGGAATTGGAAAAGGGATATTGGGAAGTCCATAGAGGGCTATGGTGAAAAAGGAAATATCTTCCGTTCAAAACTGGAAAGAAGCTTTCTGAGAAACTGCTCTGTGTTCTGTTAATTCATCTCACAGAGTTACATCTTTCCCTTCAAGAAGCCTTTCGCTAAGGCTGTTCTTGTGGAATTGGCAAAGGGATATTTGGAAGCCCATAGAGGGCTATGGTGAAAAAGGAAATATCTTCCGTTCAAAACTGGAAACAAGCTTTCTGAGAAACTGCTCCGTGATCTGTTAATTCATCTCACAGAGTTACATCTTTCCCTTCAAGAAGCCTTTCGCTAGGGCTGTTCTTGTGGAATTGGCAAAGGGATATTTGGAAGCCCATAGAGGGCTGTGGTGAAAAAGGAAATATCTTACGTTCAAAACTGGAAAGAAGCTTTCTGAGAAACTGCTCTGTGTTCTGTAAATTCATCTCACAGAGTTACATGTTTCCCTTCAAGAAGCCTTTCGCTAAGTCTGTTCTTGTGGAATTGGCAAAGGGATATTTGGAAGCCCATAGAGGGCTATGGTGAAAAAGGAAATATCTTCCGTTCAAAACTGGAAAGAAGCTTTCTGAGAAACTGCTCTGTGTTCTGTTAATTCATCTCACAGAGTTACATCTTTCCCTTCAAGAAGCCTTTCGCTAAGGCTGTTCTTGTGCAATTGGCAAAGGGATATTTGGAAGCCCATAGAGGGCTATGGTGAAAAAGGAAATATCTTCCGTTGAAAACTGAAAACAAGCCTTCTGAGAAACTGCTCTGTGTTCTGTTAATACATCTCACAGAGTTACATCTTTCCCTTCAGGAATCCTTTCGCTAAGGCTGTTCTTGTGGAATTGGCAAAGGGATATTTGGAAGCCCATAGAGGGCTATGGTGAAAAAGGAAATATCTTCCGTTCAAAACTGGGAAGAAGCCTTCTGAGAAACTGCTATGTGTTCTGTTAATTCATCTCACAGAGTTACATCTTTCCCTTCAAGATGCCTTTCGCTAAGGCTGTTCTTGTGGAATTGGCAAAGTGATATTTGGAAGCCCATAGAGGGCTATGGTGAAAAAGGAAATATCTTCCGTTCAAAACTGGAAAGAAGCTTTCTGAGAAACTGCTCTGTGTTCTGTTAATTCATCTCACAGAGTTACATCTTTCCCTTCAAGAAGCCTTTCGCTAAGGCTGTTCTTGTGGAATTGGCAAAGGGATATTTGAAAGCCCATAGAGGGCTATGGTGAAAAAGGAAATATCTTCCGTTCAAAACTGGAAAGAATCTTTCTGAGAAACTGCTCTGTGTTCTGTTAACTCATCTCACAGAGTTACATCTTCCCCTTCAAGAAGCCTTTCGCTAAGGCTGTTCTTGTGGAATTGGCAAAGGGATATTTGGAAGCCCATAGAGGGCTATGGTGAAAAAGGAAATATCTTCCGTTCAAAACTGGAAAGAATCTTTCTGAGAAACTGCTCTGTGTTCTGTTAATTCATCTCACAGAGTTACATCTTTCCCTTCAAGAAGCCTCTCGCTAAGGCTGTTCTTGTGGAATTGGCAAAGGGATATTTGGAAGCCCATAGAGGGCTATCATGAAAAAGGAAATATCTTCCGTTCAAAACTGGAAAGAAGCTTTGTGAGAAACTGCTCTGTGTTCTGTTAATTCATCTCACAGAGTTACATCTTTCCCTTCAAGAAGCCTTTCGCTAAGGCTGTTCTTGTGGAATTGGAAAAGGGATATTTGGAAGCCCATAGAGGGCTATGGTGAAAAAGGAAATATCTTCCGTTCAAAACTGGAAAGAAGCTTTCTGAGAAACTGCTCTGTGTTCTGTTAATTCATCTCACAGAGTTACATCTTTCCCTTCAAGAAGTCTTTCGCTAAGGCTGTTCTTGTGGAATTGGCAAAGGGATATTTGGAAGCCCATAGAGGGCTATGGTGTAAAAGGAAATATCTTCCGTACAAAACTGGAAAGAAACTTTCTGAGAAACTGCTCTATGTTCTGTTAATTCATCTCACAGAGTTACATCTTTCCCTTTAAGAAGCCTTTCGCTAAGGCTGTTCTTGTGGAATTGGAAAAGGGATATTGGGAAGTCCATAGAGGGCTATGGTGAAAAAGGAAATATCTTCCGTTCAAAACTGGAAAGAAGCTTTCTGAGAAACTGCTCTGTGTTCTGTTAATTCATCTCACAGAGTTACATCTTTCCCTTCAAGAAGCCTTTCGCTAAGGCTGTTCTTGTGGAATTGGCAAAGGGATATTTGGAAGCCCATAGAGGGCTATGGTGAAAAAGGAAATATCTTCCGTTCAAAACTGGAAGGAAGCTTTCTGAGAAACTGCTCTGTGTTCTGTTAATTCATCTCACAGAGTTACATCTTTCCCATCAAGAAGCCTTTCGCTAAGGCTGTTCTTGTGGAATTGGCAAAGGGATATTTGGAAGCCCGTAGATGGCTATGGTGAAAAAGGAAATATCTTCCGTTCAAAACTGGAAAGAAGCTTTCTGAGAAACTGCTCTGTGTTCTGTAAATTCATCTCACAGAGTTACATCTTTCCCTTCAAGAAGCCTTTCGCTAAGGCTGTTCTTGTGGAATAGGCAAAGGGATATTTGGAAGCCCATAGAGGTCTATGGTGAAAATGGAAATATCTTCCGTTCAAAACTGGAAAGAAGGTTTCTGAGAAACTGCTCTGTGTTCTGTTAATTCATCTCACAGAGTTACATCTTTCCCTTCAAGAAGACTTTCGCTAAGGCTGTTCTTGTGGAATTGGAAAAGCGATATTTGGAAGCCCATAGAGGGCTATGGTGAAAAAGGAAATATCTTCCGTTCAAAACTGGAAAGAAGCTTTCTGAGAAACTGCTCTGTGTTCTGTTAATTCATCTCACAGAGTTACATCTTTCCCTTCAAGAAGCCTTTCGCTAAGGCTGTTCTTGTGGAATTGGCAAAGGGATATTTGGAAGCCCTTAGAGGGCTATGGTGAAAAAGGAAATATCTTCCGTTCAAAACTGGAAAGAAGCTTTCTGAGAAACTGTTCTATGTTCTGTTAATTCATCTCACAGAGTTACATCTTTCCCTACAAGAAACCTTTCGCTAAGGCTGTTCTTGTGGAATTGGCAAAGGGATATTTGGAAGCCCATAGAGGGCTATAGTGAAAAAGGAAATATCTTCCGTTCAAAACTGGAAAGAATCTTTCTGAGAAACTGCTCTATGTTCTGTTAATTCATTTCACAGAGTTACATCTTTCCCTTCAAGAAGCCTTTCGCTAAGGCTGTTTTTGTGGAATTGGCAAAGGGATATTTGGAAGCCCATAGAGGGCTATGGTGAAAAAGGAAATATCTTCCGTTCAAAACTGGAAGGAAGCTTTCTGAGAAACTGCTCTGTGTTCTGTTAATTCATCTCACAGAGTTACATCTTTCCCTTCAAGAAGCCTTTCGCTAAGGCTGTTCTTGTGGAATTGGAAAAGGGATATTTGGAAGCCCATAGAGGGCTATGGTGAAAAAGGAAATATCTTCCGTTCAAAACTGGAAAGAAGCTTTCTGAGAAACTGCTCTGTATTCTGTTAATTCATCTCACAGAGTTACATCTTTCCCTTCAAGAAGCCTTTCGCTAAGTCTGTTCTTGTGGTATTGGCAAAGGGATATTTGGAAGCCCATAGATGGCTATGGTGAAAAAGGAAATATCTTCCGTTCAAAACTGGAAAGAAGCTTTCTGAGAAACTGTTCTATGTTCTGTTAATTCATGTCACAGAGTTACATCTTTCCCTACAAGAAGCCTTTCGCTAAGGCTGTTCTTGTGGAATTGGTAAAGGGATATTTGGAAGCCCATAGAGGGCTATGGTGAAAAAGGAAATATCTTCCGTTCAAAACTGGAAAGAAGCTTTCTGAGAAACTGCTCTGTGTTCTGTTAATTCATCTCACAGAGTTACATCTTTCCCTTCAAGAGGCCTTTCGCTAAGGCTGTTCTTGTGGGATTGGCAAAGGGATATTTGGAAGCCCATAGAGGACTATGGTGAAAAAGGAAATATCTTCCGTTCAAAACTGGAAAGAAGCTTTCTGAGAAACTGCTCTGTGTTCTGTTAATTCATCTCACAGAGTTACATCTTTCCCTTCAAGAAGCCTTTCGCTAAGGCTGTTCTTGTGCAATTGGCAAAGGGATATTTGGAAGCCCATAGAGGGCTATGGTGAAAAAGGAAATATCTTCCGCTCAAAACTGGAAAGAAGCTTTCTGAGAAACTGCTCTGTGTTCTGTTAATTCATCACACAGAGTTACATCTTTCCCTTCAAGAAGCCTTTCGCTAAGGCTGTTGTTGTGGAATTGGTAAAGGTGTATTTGGAAGCCCATAGAGGGCTATGGTGAAAAAGGAAATATCTTCCGTTCAAAACTGGGAAGAAGCTTTGTGAGAAACTGCTCTGTGTTCTGTTAATTCATCTCACAGAGTTACATCTTTCCCCTCAAGAAGCCTTTCGCTAAGGCTGTTCTTGTGGAATTGGCAAAGGGATATTTGGAAGCCCTTAGAGGGCTATGGTGAAAAAGGAAATATCTTCCGTTCAAAACTGGAAAGAAGCTTTCTGAGAAACTGTTCTGTGTTCTGTTAATTCATGTCACAGAGTTACATCTTTCCCGACAAGAAGCCTTTCGCTAAGGCTGTTCTTGTGGAATTGGTAAAGGGATATTTGGAAGCCCATAGAGGGCTATGGTGAAAAAGGAAATATCTTCCGTTCAAAACTGGAAAGAAGCTTTCTGAGAAACTGCTCTGTGTTCTGTTAATTCATCTCACAGAGTTACATCTTTCCCTTCAAGAGGCCTTTCGCTAAGGCTGTTCTTTTGGAATTGGCAAAGGGATATTTGGAAGCCCATAGAGGGCTATGGTGAAAAAGGAAATATCTTCCGTTCAAAACTGGAAAGAAGCTTTCTGAGAAACTGCTCTGTGTTCTGTTAATTCATCTCACAGAGTTACATCTTTCCCTTCAAGAAGCCTTTCGCTAAGGCTGTTCTTGTGGAATTGGCCAAGGGATATTTGGAAGCCCATAGAGTTCTATGGTGAAAAAGGAAATATCTTCCGTTCAAAACTGGAAGGAAGCTTTCTGAGAAACTGCTCTGTGTTCTGTTAATTCATCTCACAGAGTTACATCTTTCCCATCAAGAAGCCTTTCGCTAAGGCTGTTCTTGTGGAATTGGCAAAGCGATATTTGGAAGCCCATAGAGGGCTATGGTGAAAAAGGAAATATCTTCCGTTCAAAACTGGAAAGAAGCTTTCTGAGAAACTGCACTGTGTTCTGTAAATTCATCTCACAGAGTTACATCTTTCCCTTCAAGAAGCCTTTCGCTAAGGCTGTTCTTGTGGAATGGGCAAAGGGATATTTTGAAGCCCATAGAGGGCTATGGTGAAAAAGGAAATATCTTCCGTTCAAAACTGGAAAGAAGCTTTCTGAGAAACTGCTCTGTGTTCTGTTAATTCATCTCACAGAGTTACATCTTTCCCTTCAAGAAGCCTTTCGCTAAGGCTGTTCTTGTGGAATTGGCATAGGGATATTTGGAAGCCCATACAGGGCTATGGTGAAAAAGGAAATATCTTACTTTCAAAACTGGAAAGAAGCTTTCTGAGAAACTGCTCTCTGTTCTGTTAATTCATCTCACAGAGGTACATCTTTCCCTTCAAGAAGCCTTTCGCTAAGGCTGTTCTTGTGGAATTGGAAAAGGGATATTTGGAAGCCCATAGAGGGCTCTGGTGAAAAAGGAAATATCTTCCGTTCAAAACTGGAAAGAAGCTTTCTGAGAAACTGCTCTGTGTTCTGTTAATTCATCTCACAGAGTTACATCTTTCCCTTCAAGAAGCCTTTCGCTAAAGCTGTTCTTGTGGAATTGGAAAAGGGATATTTGGAAGCCCATAGAGGGCTATGGTGAAAAAGGAAATATTTTCCGTTGAAAACTGGAAAGAAGCTTTCTGAGAAACTGCTCTGTGTCCTGTTAATTCATCTCACAGAGTTACATC
This sequence comes from Chlorocebus sabaeus, assembly GCF_047675955.1. Classification (NCBI taxonomy): domain Eukaryota; kingdom Metazoa; phylum Chordata; class Mammalia; order Primates; family Cercopithecidae; genus Chlorocebus; species Chlorocebus sabaeus. The sequence goes on from NW_027327981.1 coordinate 1,118,983, forward strand.
TTTCCCTTCAAGAAGCCTTTCGCTAAGGCTGTTCTTGTGGAATTGGAAAAGGGATATTTGGAAGCCCATAGAGGGCTATGGTGAAAGAGGAATTATCTTCCGTTCAAAACTGGAAAGAAGCTTTCTGAGAAACTGCTCTGTGTTCTGTTAATTCATCTCACAGAGTTACATCTTTCCCTTCAAGAAGCCTTTCGCTAAGGCTGTTCTTGTGGAATTGGCAAAGGGATATTTGGAAGCCCTTAGAGGGCTATGGTGAAAAAGGAAATATCTTCCGTGCAAAATTGGAAAGAAGCTTTCTGAGAAACTGTTCTATGTTCTGTTAATTCATCTCACAGAGTTACATCTTTCCCTTCAAGAAGCCTTTCGCTAAGGCTGTTCTTGTGGAATTGGCAAAGGGATATTTGGAAGCCCATAGAGGGCTATGGTGAAAAAGGAAATATCTTCCGTGCAAAATTGGAAAGAAGCTTTCTGAGAAACTGTTCTATGTTCTGTTAATTCATCTCACAGAGTTACATCTTTCCTTACAAGAAGCCTTTCGCTAAGGCTGTTCTTGTGGAATTGGCAAAGGGATATTTGGAAGCCCATAGAGGGCTATAGTGAAAAAGGAAATATCTTCCGTTCAAAACTGGAAAGAATCATTCTGAGAAACTGCTCTATGTTCTGTTAATTCATCTCACAGAGTTACATCTTTCCCTTCAAGAAGCCTTTCGCTAAGGCTGTTCTTGTGGAATTGGCAAAGCGATATTTGGAAGCCCATAGAGGGCTATGGTGAAAAAGGAAATATCTTCCGTTCAAAACTGGAAAGAAGCTTTCTGAGAAACTGCTCTGTGTTCTGTTGATTCATCTCACAGAGTTACATCTTTCCCTTCAAGAAACCTTTCTCAAAGCCTGTTCTTGTGGAATTGGCAAAGGGATATTTGGAAGCCCATAGAGGGCTATGGTGAAAAAGGAAATATCTTCCGTTCAAAACTGGAAAGAAGCTTTCTGAGAAACTGCTCGGTGTTCAGTTAATTCATCTCACAGAGTTACATCTTTCCCTTCAAGAAGCCTTTCGCTAAGGCTGTTCTTGTGGAATTGGTAAAGGGATATTTGGAAGCCCATAGAGGGCTATGGTGAAAAAGGAAATATCTTCCGTTGAAAACTGAAAACAAGCCTTCTGAGAAACTGCTCTGTGTTCTGTTAATTCATCTCACAGAGTTACATCTTTCCCTTCAAGAAGCCTTTCGCTAAGTCTGTTCTTGTGGAATTGGCAAAGGGATATTTGGAAGCCCATAGAGGGCTATGGTGAAAAAGGAAATATCTTCCGTTCAAAACTGGAAAGAAGCTTTCTGAGAAACTGCTCTGTGTTCTGTTAATACATCTCACTGAGTTACATCTTTCCCTTCAAGAAGCCTTTCGCTAAGGCTGTTCTTGTGGAATTGGCAAAGGGATATTTGGAAGCCCATAGAGGGCTATGGTGAAAAAGGAAATATCTTCCGTTCAAAACTGGAAAGAAGCTTTCTGAGAAACTGCTCGGTGTACAGTTAATTCATCTCACAGAGTTACATCTTTCCCATCAAGAAGCCTTTCGCTAAGGCTGTTCTTGTGGAATTGGCAAAGGGATATTTGGAAGCCCATAGAGGGCTATGGTGAAAAAGGAAATAAATTCCGTTCAAAACTGGAAAGAAGCTTTCTGAGAAACTGCTCTGTGTTCTGTAAATTCATCTCACAGAATTACATCTTTCACTTCAAGAAGCCTTTCGCTAAGTCTGTTCTTGTGGAATTGGGAAAGGGATATTTGGAAGCCCATAGAGGGCTATGGTGAAAAAGGAAATATCTTACGTTCAAAACTGGAAAGAAGCTTTCTGAGAAACTGCTCTGTGTTCTGTAAATTCATCTCACAGAGTTACATCTTTCCCTTCAAGAAGCCTTTCGCTAAGGCTGTTCTTGTGGAATTTGCAAAGGGATATTTGGAAGCCCCTAGAGGGCTATGGTAAAAAAGGAAATATCTTCCGTTCAAAACTGGAAAGAACCTTTCTGAGAAACTACTCTGTGTTCTGTTAATTCATCTCACAGAGTTACATCTTTCCCTTCAAGAAGCCTTTCGCTAAGGCTGTTCTTGTGCAATTGGCAAAGGATATTTGGAAGCCCATAGAGGGCTATGGTGAAAAAGGAAATATCTTCCGTTCAAAACTGGAAAGAAGCTTTCTGAGAAGCTGCTCTGTGTTCTGTTAATTCATCTCACAGAGTTACATCTTTCCTTTCAAGAAGCCTTTCGCTAAGGCTGTTCTTGTGGAATTGGCAAAGGGATATTTGGAAGCCCATAGAGGGCTATGGTGAAAAAGGAAATATCTTCCGTTCAAAACTGGAAACAAGCTTTCTGAGAAACTGCTCCGTGATCTGTTAATTCATCTCACAGAGTTACATCTTTCCCTTCAAGAAGCCTTTCGCTAGGGCTGTTCTTGTGGAATTGGCAAAGGGATATTTGGAAGCCCATAGAGGGCTGTGGTGAAAAAGGAAATATCTTCCGTTCAAAACTGGAAAGAAGCTTTCTGAGAAACTACTCTGTGTTCTGTAAATTCATCTCACAGAGTTACATGTTTCCCTTCAAGAAGCCTTTCGCTAAGTCTGTTCTTGTGGAATTGGCAAAGGGATATTTGGAAGCCCATAGAGGGCTATGGTGAAAAAGGAAATATCTTCCGTTCAAAACTGGAAAGAAGCTTTCTGAGAAACTGCTCTGTGTTCTGTTAATTCATCTCACAGAGTTACATCTTTCCCTTCAAGAAGCCTTTCGCTAAGGCTGTTCTTGTGCAATTGGCAAAGGGATATTTGGAAGCCCATAGAGGGCTATGGTGAAAAAGGAAATATCTTCCGTTGAAAACTGAAAACAAGCCTTCTGAGAAACTGCTCTGTGTTCTGTTAATACATCTCACAGAGTTACATCTTTCCCTTCAGGAATCCTTTCGCTAAGGCTGTTCTTGTGGAATTGGCAAAGGGATATTTGGAAGCCCATAGAGGGCTATGGTGAAAAAGGAAATATCTTCCGTTCAAAACTGGGAAGAAGCCTTCTGAGAAACTGCTATGTGTTCTGTTAATTCATCTCACAGAGTTACATCTTTTCCTTCAAGATGCCTTTCGCTAAGGCTGTTCTTGTGGAATTGGCAAAGGGATATTTGGAAGCCCATAGAGGGCTATGGTGAAAAAGGAAATATCTTCCGTTCAAAACTGGAAAGAAGCTTTCTGAGAAACTGCTCTGTGTTCTGTTAATTCATCTCACAGAGTTACATCTTTCCCTTCAAGAAGCCTTTCGCTAAGGCTGTTCTTGTGGAATTGGCAAAGGGATATTTGAAAGCCCATAGAGGGCTATGGTGAAAAAGGAAATATCTTCCGTTCAAAACTGGAAAGAATCTTTCTGAGAAACTGCTCTGTGTTCTGTTAACTCATCTCACAGAGTTACATCTTCCCCTTCAAGAAGCCTTTCGCTAAGGCTGTTCTTGTGGAATTGGCAAAGGGATATTTGGAAGCCCATAGAGGGCTATGGTGAAAAAGGAAATATCTTCCGTTCAAAACTGGAAAGAATCTTTCTGAGAAACTGCTCTGTGTTCTGTTAATTCATCTCACAGAGTTACATCTTTCCCTTCAAGAAGCCTCTCGCTAAGGCTGTTCTTGTGGAATTGGCAAAGGGATATTTGGAAGCCCATAGAGGGCTATCATGAAAAAGGAAATATCTTCCGTTCAAAACTGGAAAGAAGCTTTGTGAGAAACTGCTCTGTGTTCTGTTAATTCATCTCACAGAGTTACATCTTTCCCTTCAAGAAGCCTTTCGCTAAGGCTGTTCATGTGGAATTGGAAAAGGGATATTTGGAAGCCCATAGAGGGCTATGGTGAAAAAGGAAATATCTTCCGTTCAAAACTGGAAAGAAGCTTTCTGAGAAACTGCTCTGTGTTCTGTTAATTCATCTCACAGAGTTACATCTTTCCCTTCAAGAAGTCTTTCGCTAAGGCTGTTCTTGTGGAATTGGCAAAGGGATATTTGGAAGCCCATAGAGGGCTATGGTGTAAAAGGAAATATCTTCCGTACAAAACTGGAAAGAAACTTTCTGAGAAACTGCTCTATGTTCTGTTAATTCATCTCACAGAGTTACATCTTTCCCTTTAAGAAGCCTTTCGCTAAGGCTGTTCTTGGGGAATTGGAAAAGGGATATTGGGAAGCCCATAGAGGGCTATGGTGAAAAAGGAAATATCTTCCGTTCAAAACTGGAAAGAAGCTTTCTGAGAAACTGCTCTGTGTTCTGTTAATTCATCTCACAGAGTTACATCTTTCCCTTCAAGAAGCCTTTCGCTAAGGCTGTTCTTGTGGAATTGGCAAAGGGATATTTGGAAGCCCATAGAGGGCTATGGTGAAAAAGGAAATATCTTCCGTTCAAAACTGGAAGGAAGCTTTCTGAGAAACTGCTCTGTGTTCTGTTAATTCATCTCACAGAGTTACATCTTTCCCATCAAGAAGCCTTTCGCTAAGGCTGTTCTTGTGGAATTGGCAAAGGGATATTTGGAAGCCCATAGATGGCTATGGTGAAAAAGGAAATATCTTCCGTTCAAAACTGGAAAGAAGCTTTCTGAGAAACTGCTCTGTGTTCTGTAAATTCATCTCACAGAGTTACATCTTTCCCTTCAAGAAGCCTTTCGCTAAGGCTGTTCTTGTGGAATAGGCAAAGGGATATTTGGAAGCCCATAGAGGTCTATGGTGAAAATGGAAATATCTTTCGTTCAAAACTGGAAAGAAGGTTTCTGAGAAACTGCTCTGTGTTCTGTTAATTCATCTCACAGAGTTACATCTTTCCCTTCAAGAAGACTTTCGCTAAGGCTGTTCTTGTGGAATTGGAAAAGCGATATTTGGAAGCCCATAGAGGGCTATGGTGAAAAAGGAAATATCTTCCGTTCAAAACTGGAAAGAAGCTTTCTGAGAAACTGTTCTATGTTCTGTTAATTCATCTCACAGATTTACATCTTTCCCTACAAGAAACCTTTCGCTAAGGCTGTTCTTGTGGAATTGGCAAAGGGATATTTGGAAGCCCATAGAGGGCTACAGTGAAAAAGGAAATATCTTCCGTTCAAAACTGGAAAGAATCTTTCTGAGAAACTGCTCTATGTTCTGTTAATTCATTTCACAGAGTTACATCTTTCCCTTCAAGAAGCCTTTCGCTAAGGCTGTTTTTGTGGAATTGGCAAAGGGATATTTGGAAGCCCATAGAGGGCTATGGTGAAAAAGGAAATATCTTCCGTTCAAAACTGGAAGGAAGCTTTCTGAGAAACTGCTCTGTGTTCTGTTAATTCATCTCACAGAGTTACATCTTTCCCATCAAGAAGCCTTTCGCTAAGGCTGTTCTTGTGGAATTGGCAAAGGGATATTTGGAAGCCCATAGAGGGCTATGGTGAAAAAGGAAATATCTTCCGTTCAAAACTGGAAAGAAGCTTTCTGAGAAACTGCACTGTGTTCTGTAAATTCATCTCACAGAGTTACATCTTTCCCTTCAAGCAGCCTTTCGCTAAGGCTGTTCTTGTGGAATGGGCAAAGGGATATTTTGAAGCCCATAGTGGGCTATGGTGAAAAAGGAAATATCTTCCGTTCAAAACTGGAAAGAAGCTTTCTGAGAAACTGCTCTGTGTTCTGTTAATTCATCTCACAGAGTTACATCTTTCCCTTCAAGAAGCCTTTCGCTAAGGCTGTTCTTGTGGAATTGGAAAAGGGATATTTGGAAGCCCATAGAGGGCTATGGTGAAAAAGGAAATATCTTCCGTTCAAAACTGGAAAGAAGCTTTCTGAGAAACTGCTCTGTGTTCTGTTAATTCATCTCACAGAGTTACATCTTTCCCTTCAAGAAGCCTTTCGCTAAGGCTGTTCTTGTGGAATTGGCAAAGGGATATTTGGAAGCCCATAGAGGGCTCTGGTGAAAAAGGAAATATCTTGCGTTCAAAACTGGAAAGAAGCTTTCTGAGAAACTGCTCTGTGTTCTGTTAATTCATCTCACAGAGTTACATCTTTCCCTTCAAGAAGCCTTTCGCTAAGGCTGTTCTTGTGCAATTGGCAAAGGGATATTTGGAAGCCCATAGAGGGCTATGGTGAAAAAGGAAATATCTTCCGCTCAAAACTGGAAAGAAGCTTTCTGAGAAACTGCTCTGTGTTCTGTTAATTCATCACACAGAGTTACATCTTTCCCTTCAAGAAGCCTTTCGCTAAGGCTGTTCTTGTGGAATTGGCAAAGGGATATTTGGAAGCCCATAGAGGGCTATCGTGAAAAAGGAAATATCTTCCGTTCAAAACTGGAAAGAAACTTTGTGAGAAACTGCTCTGTGTTCTGTTAATTCATCTCACAGTGTTACATCTTTCCCTTCAAGAAGCCTTTCGCTAAGGCTGTTGTTGTGGAATTGGTAAAGGTGTATTTGGAAGCCCATAGAGGGCTATGGTGAAAAAGGAAATATAATTCCGTTCAAAACTGGGAAGAAGCTTTGTGAGAAACTGCTCTGTGTTCTGTTAATTCATCTCACAGAGTTACATCTTTCCCCTCAAGAAGCCTTTCGCTAAGGCTGTTCTTGTGGAATTGGCAAAGGGATATTTGGAAGCCCTTAGAGGGCTATGGTGAAAAAGGAAATATCTTCCGTTCAAAACTGGAAAGAAGCTTTCTGAGAAACTGTTCTATGTTCTGTTAATTCATGTCACAGAGTTACATCTTTCCCGACAAGAAGCCTTTCGCTAAGGCTGTTCTTGTGGAATTGGTAAAGGGATATTTGGAAGCCCATAGAGGGCTATGGTGAAAAAGGAAATATCTTCCGTTCAAAACTGGAAAGAAGCTTTCTGAGAAACTGCTCTGTGTTCTGTTAATTCATCTCACAGAGTTACATCTTTCCCTTCAAGAGGCCTTTCGCTAAGGCTGTTCTTGTGGAATTGGCAAAGGGATATTTGGAAGCCCATAGAGGGCTATGGTGAAAAAGGAAATATCTTCCGTTCAAAACTGGAAAGAAGCTTTCTGAGAAACTGCTCTGTGTTCTGTTAATTCATCTCACAGAGTTACATCTTTCCCTTCAAGAAGCCTTTCGCTAAGGCTGTTCTTGTGGAATTGGCCAAGGGATATTTGGAAGCCCATAGAGTTCTATGGTGAAAAAGGAAATATCTTCCGTTCAAAACTGGAAGGAAGCTTTCGGAGAAACTGCTCTGTGTTCTGTTAATTCATCTCACAGAGTTACATCTTTCCCATCAAGAAGCCTTTCGCTAAGGCTGTTCTTGTGGAATGGGCAAAGGGATATTTTGAAGCCCATAGAGGGCTATGGTGAAAAAGGAAATATCTTCCGTTCAAAACTGGAAAGAAGCTTTCTGAGAAACTGCTCTGTGTTCTGTTAATTCATCTCACAGAGTTACATCTTTCCCTTCAAGAAGCCTTTCGCTAAGGCTGTTCTTGTGGAATTGGCATAGGGATATTTGGAAGCCCATACAGGGCTATGGTGAAAAAGGAAATATCTTACTTTCAAAACTGGAAAGAAGCTTTCTGAGAAACTGCTCTCTGTTCTGTTAATTCATCTCACAGAGGTACATCTTTCCCTTCAAGAAGCCTTTCGCTAAGGCTGTTCTTGTGGAATTGGAAAAGGGATATTTGGAAGCCCATAGAGGGCTCTGGTGAAAAAGGAAATATCTTCCGTTCAAAACTGGAAAGAAGCTTTCTGAGAAACTGCTCTGTGTTCTGTTAATTCATCTCACAGAGTTACATCTTTCCCTTCAAGAAGCCTTTCGCTAAGGCTGTTCTTGTGGAATTGGAAAAGGGATATTTGGAAGCCCATAGACGGCTATGGTGAAAAAGGAAATATTTTCCGTTGAAAACTGGAAAGAAGCTTTCTGAGAAACTGCTCTGTGTCCTGTTAATTCATCTCACAGAGTTACATCTTTCCCTTCAAGAAGCCTTTCGCTAAGGCTGTTCTTGTGGAATTGGAAAAGGGATATTTGGAAGCCCATAGAGGGCTATGGTGAAAGAGGAATTATCTTCCGTTCAAAACTGGAAAGAAGCTTTCTGAGAAACTGCTCTGTGTTCTGTTAATTCATCTCACAGAGTTACATCTTTCCCTTCAAGAAGCCTTTCGCTAAGGCTGTTCTTGTGGAATTGGCAAAGGGATATTTGGAAGCCCATAGAGGGCTATGGTGAAAAAGGAAATATCTTCCGTGCAAAATTGGAAAGAAGCTTTCTGAGAAACTGTTCTATGTTCTGTTAATTCATCTCACAGAGTTACATCTTTCCGTTAAAGAAGCCTTTCGCTAAGGCTGTTCTTGTGGAATTGGCAAAGGGATATTTGGAAGCCCATAGAGGGCTATGGTGAAAAAGGAAATATCTTCCGTGCAAAATTGGAAAGAAGCTTTCTGAGAAACTGTTCTATGTTCTGTTAATTCATCTCACAGAGTTACATCTTTCCTTACAAGAAGCCTTTCGCTAAGGCTGTTCTTGTGGAATTGGCAAAGGGATATTTGGAAGCCCATAGAGGGCTATAGTGAAAAAGGAAATATCTTCCGTTCAAAACTGGAAAGAATCATTCTGAGAAACTGCTCTATGTTCTGTTAATTCATCTCACAGAGTTACATCTTTCCCTTCAAGAAGCCTTTCGCTAAGGCTGTTCTTGTGGAATTGGCAAAGCGATATTTGGAAGCCCATAGAGGGCTATGGTGAAAAAGGAAATATCTTCCGTTCAAAACTGGAAAGAAGCTTTCTGAGAAACTGCTCTGTGTTCTGTTAATTCATCTCACAGAGTTACATCTTTCCCTTCAAGAAGCCTTTCGCTAAGGCTGTTCTTTTGGAATTGGCAAAGGGATAATTGGAAGCCCACAGTGGGCTATGGTGAAAAAGGAAATATCTTCCGTTGAAAATTGGAAAGAAGCATTGTGAGAAACTGCTCTGTTTTCTGTTAATTCATCTCACAGAGTTACATTTTTCCCTTCAAGAAGCCTTTCGCTAAGGCTGTTCTTGTGCAATTGGCAAAGGGATATTTGGAAGCCCATAGAGGGCTATGGTGAAAAAGGAAATATCTTCCGCTCAAAACTGGAAAGAAGCTTTCTGAGAAACTGCTCTGTGTTCTGTTAATTCATCTCACAGTGTTACATCTTTCCCTTCAAGAAGCCTTTCGCTAAGGCTGTTGTTGTGGAATTGGTAAAGGTGTATTTGGAAGCCCATAGAGGGCTATGGTGAAAAAGGAAATATCTTCCGTTCAAAACTGGGAAGAAGCTTTGTGAGAAACTGCTCTGTGTTCTGTTAATTCATCTCACAGAGTTACATCTTTCCCCTCAAGAAGCCTTTCGCTAAGGCTGTTCTTGTGGAATTGGCAAAGGGATATTTGGAAGCCCTTAGAGGGCTATGGTGAAAAAGGAAATATCTTCCGTTCAAAACTGGAAAGAAGCTTTCTGAGAAACTGTTCTATATTCTGTTAATTCATGTCACAGAGTTACATCTTTCCCGACAAGAAGCCTTTCGCTAAGGCTGTTCTTGTGGAATTGGTAAAGGGATATTTGGAAGCCCATAGAGGGCTATGGTGAAAAAGGAAATATCTTCCGTTCAAAACTGGAAAGAAGCTTTCTGAGAAACTGCTCTGTGTTCTGTTAATTCATCTCACAGAGTTACATCTTTCCCATCAAGAAGCCTTTCGCTAAGGCTGTTCTTGTGGAATTGGCAAAGCGATATTTGGAAGCCCATAGAGGGATATGGTGAAAAAGGAAATATCTTCCGTTCAAAACTGGAAAGAAGCTTTCTGAGAAACTGCACTGTGTTCTGTAAATTCATCTCACAGAGTTACATCTTTCCCTTCAAGAAGCCTTTCGCTAAGGCTGTTCTTGTGGAATGGGCAAAGGGATATTTTGAAGCCCATAGAGGGCTATGGTGAAAAAGGAAATATCTTCCGTTCAAAACTGGAAAGAAGCTTTCTGAGAAACTGCTCTGTGTTCTGTTAATTCATCTCACAGAGTTACATCTTTCCCTTCAAGAAGCCTTTCGCTAAGGCTGTTCTTGTGGAATTGGCATAGGGATATTTGGAAGCCCATACAGGGCTATGGTGAAAAAGGAAATATCTTACTTTCAAAACTGGAAAGAAGCTTTCTGAGAAACTGCTCTCTGTTCTGTTAATTCATCTCACAGAGTTACATCTTTCCCTTCAAGAAGCCTTTCGCTAAGGCTGTTCTTGTGGAATTGGAAAAGGGATATTTGGAAGCCCATAGAGGGCTATGGTGAAAGAGGAATTATCTTCCGTTCAAAACTGGAAAGAAGCTTTCTGAGAAACTGCTCTGTGTTCTGTTAATTCATCTCACAGAGTTACATCTTTCCCTTCAAGAAGCCTTTCGCTAAGGCTGTTCTTGTGGAATTGGCAAAGGGATATTTGGAAGCCCTTAGAGGGCTATGGTGAAAAAGGAAATATCTTCCGTGCAAAATTGGAAAGAAGCTTTCTGAGAAACTGTTCTATGTTCTGTTAATTCATCTCACAGAGTTACATCTTTCCCTTCAAGAAGCCTTTCGCTAAGGCTGTTCTTGTGGAATTGGCAAAGGGATATTTGGAAGCCCATAGAGGGCTATGGTGAAAAAGGAAATATCTTCCGTGCAAAATTGGAAAGAAGCTTTCTGAGAAACTGTTCTATGTTCTGTTAATTCATCTCACAGAGTTACATCTTTCCTTACAAGAAGCCTTTCGCTAAGGCTGTTCTTGTGGAATTGGCAAAGGGATATTTGGAAGCCCATAGAGGGCTATAGTGAAAAAGGAAATATCTTCCGTTCAAAACTGGAAAGAATCATTCTGAGAAACTGCTCTATGTTCTGTTAATTCATCTCACAGAGTTACATCTTTCCCTTCAAGAAGCCTTTCGCTAAGGCTGTTCTTGTGGAATTGGCAAAGCGATATTTGGAAGCCCATAGAGGGCTATGGTGAAAAAGGAAATATCTTCCGTTCAAAACTGGAAAGAAGCTTTCTGAGAAACTGCTCTGTGTTCTGTTGATTCATCTCACAGAGTTACATCTTTCCCTTCAAGAAACCTTTCTCAAAGCCTGTTCTTGTGGAATTGGCAAAGGGATATTTGGAAGCCCATAGAGGGCTATGGTGAAAAAGGAAATATCTTCCGTTCAAAACTGGAAAGAAGCTTTCTGAGAAACTGCTCGGTGTTCAGTTAATTCATCTCACAGAGTTACATCTTTCCCTTCAAGAAGCCTTTCGCTAAGGCTGTTCTTGTGGAATTGGTAAAGGGATATTTGGAAGCCCATAGAGGGCTATGGTGAAAAAGGAAATATCTTCCGTTGAAAACTGAAAACAAGCCTTCTGAGAAACTGCTCTGTGTTCTGTTAATTCATCTCACAGAGTTACATCTTTCCCTTCAAGAAGCCTTTCGCTAAGTCTGTTCTTGTGGAATTGGCAAAGGGATATTTGGAAGCCCATAGAGGGCTATGGTGAAAAAGGAAATATCTTCCGTTCAAAACTGGAAAGAAGCTTTCTGAGAAACTGCTCTGTGTTCTGTTAATACATCTCACTGAGTTACATCTTTCCCTTCAAGAAGCCTTTCGCTAAGGCTGTTCTTGTGGAATTGGCAAAGGGATATTTGGAAGCCCATAGAGGGCTATGGTGAAAAAGGAAATATCTTCCGTTCAAAACTGGAAAGAAGCTTTCTGAGAAACTGCTCGGTGTACAGTTAATTCATCTCACAGAGTTACATCTTTCCCATCAAGAAGCCTTTCGCTAAGGCTGTTCTTGTGGAATTGGCAAAGGGATATTTGGAAGCCCATAGAGGGCTATGGTGAAAAAGGAAATAAATTCCGTTCAAAACTGGAAAGAAGCTTTCTGAGAAACTGCTCTGTGTTCTGTAAATTCATCTCACAGAATTACATCTTTCACTTCAAGAAGCCTTTCGCTAAGTCTGTTCTTGTGGAATTGGGAAAGGGATATTTGGAAGCCCATAGAGGGCTATGGTGAAAAAGGAAATATCTTACGTTCAAAACTGGAAAGAAGCTTTCTGAGAAACTGCTCTGTGTTCTGTAAATTCATCTCACAGAGTTACATCTTTCCCTTCAAGAAGCCTTTCGCTAAGGCTGTTCTTGTGGAATTTGCAAAGGGATATTTGGAAGCCCCTAGAGGGCTATGGTAAAAAAGGAAATATCTTCCGTTCAAAACTGGAAAGAACCTTTCTGAGAAACTACTCTGTGTTCTGTTAATTCATCTCACAGAGTTACATCTTTCCCTTCAAGAAGCCTTTCGCTAAGGCTGTTCTTGTGCAATTGGCAAAGGATATTTGGAAGCCCATAGAGGGCTATGGTGAAAAAGGAAATATCTTCCGTTCAAAACTGGAAAGAAGCTTTCTGAGAAGCTGCTCTGTGTTCTGTTAATTCATCTCACAGAGTTACATCTTTCCTTTCAAGAAGCCTTTCGCTAAGGCTGTTCTTGTGGAATTGGCAAAGGGATATTTGGAAGCCCATAGAGGGCTATGGTGAAAAAGGAAATATCTTCCGTTCAAAACTGGAAACAAGCTTTCTGAGAAACTGCTCCGTGATCTGTTAATTCATCTCACAGAGTTACATCTTTCCCTTCAAGAAGCCTTTCGCTAGGGCTGTTCTTGTGGAATTGGCAAAGGGATATTTGGAAGCCCATAGAGGGCTGTGGTGAAAAAGGAAATATCTTCCGTTCAAAACTGGAAAGAAGCTTTCTGAGAAACTACTCTGTGTTCTGTAAATTCATCTCACAGAGTTACATGTTTCCCTTCAAGAAGCCTTTCGCTAAGTCTGTTCTTGTGGAATTGGCAAAGGGATATTTGGAAGCCCATAGAGGGCTATGGTGAAAAAGGAAATATCTTCCGTTCAAAACTGGAAAGAAGCTTTCTGAGAAACTGCTCTGTGTTCTGTTAATTCATCTCACAGAGTTACATCTTTCCCTTCAAGAAGCCTTTCGCTAAGGCTGTTCTTGTGCAATTGGCAAAGGGATATTTGGAAGCCCATAGAGGGCTATGGTGAAAAAGGAAATATCTTCCGTTGAAAACTGAAAACAAGCCTTCTGAGAAACTGCTCTGTGTTCTGTTAATACATCTCACAGAGTTACATCTTTCCCTTCAGGAATCCTTTCGCTAAGGCTGTTCTTGTGGAATTGGCAAAGGGATATTTGGAAGCCCATAGAGGGCTATGGTGAAAAAGGAAATATCTTCCGTTCAAAACTGGGAAGAAGCCTTCTGAGAAACTGCTATGTGTTCTGTTAATTCATCTCACAGAGTTACATCTTTTCCTTCAAGATGCCTTTCGCTAAGGCTGTTCTTGTGGAATTGGCAAAGGGATATTTGGAAGCCCATAGAGGGCTATGGTGAAAAAGGAAATATCTTCCGTTCAAAACTGGAAAGAAGCTTTCTGAGAAACTGCTCTGTGTTCTGTTAATTCATCTCACAGAGTTACATCTTTCCCTTCAAGAAGCCTTTCGCTAAGGCTGTTCTTGTGGAATTGGCAAAGGGATATTTGAAAGCCCATAGAGGGCTATGGTGAAAAAGGAAATATCTTCCGTTCAAAACTGGAAAGAATCTTTCTGAGAAACTGCTCTGTGTTCTGTTAACTCATCTCACAGAGTTACATCTTCCCCTTCAAGAAGCCTTTCGCTAAGGCTGTTCTTGTGGAATTGGCAAAGGGATATTTGGAAGCCCATAGAGGGCTATGGTGAAAAAGGAAATATCTTCCGTTCAAAACTGGAAAGAATCTTTCTGAGAAACTGCTCTGTGTTCTGTTAATTCATCTCACAGAGTTACATCTTTCCCTTCAAGAAGCCTCTCGCTAAGGCTGTTCTTGTGGAATTGGCAAAGGGATATTTGGAAGCCCATAGAGGGCTATCATGAAAAAGGAAATATCTTCCGTTCAAAACTGGAAAGAAGCTTTGTGAGAAACTGCTCTGTGTTCTGTTAATTCATCTCACAGAGTTACATCTTTCCCTTCAAGAAGCCTTTCGCTAAGGCTGTTCATGTGGAATTGGAAAAGGGATATTTGGAAGCCCATAGAGGGCTATGGTGAAAAAGGAAATATCTTCCGTTCAAAACTGGAAAGAAGCTTTCTGAGAAACTGCTCTGTGTTCTGTTAATTCATCTCACAGAGTTACATCTTTCCCTTCAAGAAGTCTTTCGCTAAGGCTGTTCTTGTGGAATTGGCAAAGGGATATTTGGAAGCCCATAGAGGGCTATGGTGTAAAAGGAAATATCTTCCGTACAAAACTGGAAAGAAACTTTCTGAGAAACTGCTCTATGTTCTGTTAATTCATCTCACAGAGTTACATCTTTCCCTTTAAGAAGCCTTTCGCTAAGGCTGTTCTTGGGGAATTGGAAAAGGGATATTGGGAAGCCCATAGAGGGCTATGGTGAAAAAGGAAATATCTTCCGTTCAAAACTGGAAAGAAGCTTTCTGAGAAACTGCTCTGTGTTCTGTTAATTCATCTCACAGAGTTACATCTTTCCCTTCAAGAAGCCTTTCGCTAAGGCTGTTCTTGTGGAATTGGCAAAGGGATATTTGGAAGCCCATAGAGGGCTATGGTGAAAAAGGAAATATCTTCCGTTCAAAACTGGAAGGAAGCTTTCTGAGAAACTGCTCTGTGTTCTGTTAATTCATCTCACAGTGTTACATCTTTCCCATCAAGAAGCCTTTCGCTAAGGCTGTTCTTGTGGAATTGGCAAAGGGATATTTGGAAGCCCATAGATGGCTATGGTGAAAAAGGAAATATCTTCCGTTCAAAACTGGAAAGAAGCTTTCTGAGAAACTGCTCTGTGTTCTGTAAATTCATCTCACAGAGTTACATCTTTCCCTTCAAGAAGCCTTTCGCTAAGGCTGTTCTTGTGGAATAGGCAAAGGGATATTTGGAAGCCCATAGAGGTCTATGGTGAAAATGGAAATATCTTTCGTTCAAAACTGGAAAGAAGGTTTCTGAGAAACTGCTCTGTGTTCTGTTAATTCATCTCACAGAGTTACATCTTTCCCTTCAAGAAGACTTTCGCTAAGGCTGTTCTTGTGGAATTGGAAAAGCGATATTTGGAAGCCCATAGAGGGCTATGGTGAAAAAGGAAATATCTTCCGTTCAAAACTGGAAAGAAGCTTTCTGAGAAACTGTTCTATGTTCTGTTAATTCATCTCACAGATTTACATCTTTCCCTACAAGAAACCTTTCGCTAAGGCTGTTCTTGTGGAATTGGCAAAGGGATATTTGGAAGCCCATAGAGGGCTACAGTGAAAAAGGAAATATCTTCCGTTCAAAACTGGAAAGAATCTTTCTGAGAAACTGCTCTATGTTCTGTTAATTCATTTCACAGAGTTACATCTTTCCCTTCAAGAAGCCTTTCGCTAAGGCTGTTTTTGTGGAATTGGCAAAGGGATATTTGGAAGCCCATAGAGGGCTATGGTGAAAAAGGAAATATCTTCCGTTCAAAACTGGAAGGAAGCTTTCTGAGAAACTGCTCTGTGTTCTGTTAATTCATCTCACAGAGTTACATCTTTCCCATCAAGAAGCCTTTCGCTAAGGCTGTTCTTGTGGAATTGGCAAAGGGATATTTGGAAGCCCATAGAGGGCTATGGTGAAAAAGGAAATATCTTCCGTTCAAAACTGGAAAGAAGCTTTCTGAGAAACTGCACTGTGTTCTGTAAATTCATCTCACAGAGTTACATCTTTCCCTTCAAGCAGCCTTTCGCTAAGGCTGTTCTTGTGGAATGGGCAAAGGGATATTTTGAAGCCCATAGTGGGCTATGGTGAAAAAGGAAATATCTTCCGTTCAAAACTGGAAAGAAGCTTTCTGAGAAACTGCTCTGTGTTCTGTTAATTCATCTCACAGAGTTACATCTTTCCCTTCAAGAAGCCTTTCGCTAAGGCTGTTCTTGTGGAATTGGAAAAGGGATATTTGGAAGCCCATAGAGGGCTATGGTGAAAAAGGAAATATCTTCCGTTCAAAACTGGAAAGAAGCTTTCTGAGAAACTGCTCTGTGTTCTGTTAATTCATCTCACAGAGTTACATCTTTCCCTTCAAGAAGCCTTTCGCTAAGGCTGTTCTTGTGGAATTGGCAAAGGGATATTTGGAAGCCCATAGAGGGCTCTGGTGAAAAAGGAAATATCTTGCGTTCAAAACTGGAAAGAAGCTTTCTGAGAAACTGCTCTGTGTTCTGTTAATTCATCTCACAGAGTTACATCTTTCCCTTCAAGAAGCCTTTCGCTAAGGCTGTTCTTGTGCAATTGGCAAAGGGATATTTGGAAGCCCATAGAGGGCTATGGTGAAAAAGGAAATATCTTCCGCTCAAAACTGGAAAGAAGCTTTCTGAGAAACTGCTCTGTGTTCTGTTAATTCATCACACAGAGTTACATCTTTCCCTTCAAGAAGCCTTTCGCTAAGGCTGTTCTTGTGGAATTGGCAAAGGGATATTTGGAAGCCCATAGAGGGCTATCGTGAAAAAGGAAATATCTTCCGTTCAAAACTGGAAAGAAACTTTGTGAGAAACTGCTCTGTGTTCTGTTAATTCATCTCACAGTGTTACATCTTTCCCTTCAAGAAGCCTTTCGCTAAGGCTGTTGTTGTGGAATTGGTAAAGGTGTATTTGGAAGCCCATAGAGGGCTATGGTGAAAAAGGAAATATAATTCCGTTCAAAACTGGGAAGAAGCTTTGTGAGAAACTGCTCTGTGTTCTGTTAATTCATCTCACAGAGTTACATCTTTCCCCTCAAGAAGCCTTTCGCTAAGGCTGTTCTTGTGGAATTGGCAAAGGGATATTTGGAAGCCCTTAGAGGGCTATGGTGAAAAAGGAAATATCTTCCGTTCAAAACTGGAAAGAAGCTTTCTGAGAAACTGTTCTATGTTCTGTTAATTCATGTCACAGAGTTACATCTTTCCCGACAAGAAGCCTTTCGCTAAGGCTGTTCTTGTGGAATTGGTAAAGGGATATTTGGAAGCCCATAGAGGGCTATGGTGAAAAAGGAAATATCTTCCGTTCAAAACTGGAAAGAAGCTTTCTGAGAAACTGCTCTGTGTTCTGTTAATTCATCTCACAGAGTTACATCTTTCCCTTCAAGAGGCCTTTCGCTAAGGCTGTTCTTGTGGAATTGGCAAAGGGATATTTGGAAGCCCATAGAGGGCTATGGTGAAAAAGGAAATATCTTCCGTTCAAAACTGGAAAGAAGCTTTCTGAGAAACTGCTCTGTGTTCTGTTAATTCATCTCACAGAGTTACATCTTTCCCTTCAAGAAGCCTTTCGCTAAGGCTGTTCTTGTGGAATTGGCCAAGGGATATTTGGAAGCCCATAGAGTTCTATGGTGAAAAAGGAAATATCTTCCGTTCAAAACTGGAAGGAAGCTTTCGGAGAAACTGCTCTGTGTTCTGTTAATTCATCTCACAGAGTTACATCTTTCCCATCAAGAAGCCTTTCGCTAAGGCTGTTCTTGTGGAATGGGCAAAGGGATATTTTGAAGCCCATAGAGGGCTATGGTGAAAAAGGAAATATCTTCCGTTCAAAACTGGAAAGAAGCTTTCTGAGAAACTGCTCTGTGTTCTGTTAATTCATCTCACAGAGTTACATCTTTCCCTTCAAGAAGCCTTTCGCTAAGGCTGTTCTTGTGGAATTGGCATAGGGATATTTGGAAGCCCATACAGGGCTATGGTGAAAAAGGAAATATCTTACTTTCAAAACTGGAAAGAAGCTTTCTGAGAAACTGCTCTCTGTTCTGTTAATTCATCTCACAGAGGTACATCTTTCCCTTCAAGAAGCCTTTCGCTAAGGCTGTTCTTGTGGAATTGGAAAAGGGATATTTGGAAGCCCATAGAGGGCTCTGGTGAAAAAGGAAATATCTTCCGTTCAAAACTGGAAAGAAGCTTTCTGAGAAACTGCTCTGTGTTCTGTTAATTCATCTCACAGAGTTACATCTTTCCCTTCAAGAAGCCTTTCGCTAAGGCTGTTCTTGTGGAATTGGAAAAGGGATATTTGGAAGCCCATAGACGGCTATGGTGAAAAAGGAAATATTTTCCGTTGAAAACTGGAAAGAAGCTTTCTGAGAAACTGCTCTGTGTCCTGTTAATTCATCTCACAGAGTTACATCTTTCCCTTCAAGAAGCCTTTCGCTAAGGCTGTTCTTGTGGAATTGGAAAAGGGATATTTGGAAGCCCATAGAGGGCTATGGTGAAAGAGGAATTATCTTCCGTTCAAAACTGGAAAGAAGCTTTCTGAGAAACTGCTCTGTGTTCTGTTAATTCATCTCACAGAGTTACATCTTTCCCTTCAAGAAGCCTTTCGCTAAGGCTGTTCTTGTGGAATTGGCAAAGGGATATTTGGAAGCCCATAGAGGGCTATGGTGAAAAAGGAAATATCTTCCGTGCAAAATTGGAAAGAAGCTTTCTGAGAAACTGTTCTATGTTCTGTTAATTCATCTCACAGAGTTACATCTTTCCGTTAAAGAAGCCTTTCGCTAAGGCTGTTCTTGTGGAATTGGCAAAGGGATATTTGGAAGCCCATAGAGGGCTATGGTGAAAAAGGAAATATCTTCCGTGCAAAATTGGAAAGAAGCTTTCTGAGAAACTGTTCTATGTTCTGTTAATTCATCTCACAGAGTTACATCTTTCCTTACAAGAAGCCTTTCGCTAAGGCTGTTCTTGTGGAATTGGCAAAGGGATATTTGGAAGCCCATAGAGGGCTATAGTGAAAAAGGAAATATCTTCCGTTCAAAACTGGAAAGAATCATTCTGAGAAACTGCTCTATGTTCTGTTAATTCATCTCACAGAGTTACATCTTTCCCTTCAAGAAGCCTTTCGCTAAGGCTGTTCTTGTGGAATTGGCAAAGCGATATTTGGAAGCCCATAGAGGGCTATGGTGAAAAAGGAAATATCTTCCGTTCAAAACTGGAAAGAAGCTTTCTGAGAAACTGCTCTGTGTTCTGTTAATTCATCTCACAGAGTTACATCTTTCCCTTCAAGAAGCCTTTCGCTAAGGCTGTTCTTTTGGAATTGGCAAAGGGATAATTGGAAGCCCACAGTGGGCTATGGTGAAAAAGGAAATATCTTCCGTTGAAAATTGGAAAGAAGCATTGTGAGAAACTGCTCTGTTTTCTGTTAATTCATCTCACAGAGTTACATTTTTCCCTTCAAGAAGCCTTTCGCTAAGGCTGTTCTTGTGCAATTGGCAAAGGGATATTTGGAAGCCCATAGAGGGCTATGGTGAAAAAGGAAATATCTTCCGCTCAAAACTGGAAAGAAGCTTTCTGAGAAACTGCTCTGTGTTCTGTTAATTCATCTCACAGTGTTACATCTTTCCCTTCAAGAAGCCTTTCGCTAAGGCTGTTGTTGTGGAATTGGTAAAGGTGTATTTGGAAGCCCATAGAGGGCTATGGTGAAAAAGGAAATATCTTCCGTTCAAAACTGGGAAGAAGCTTTGTGAGAAACTGCTCTGTGTTCTGTTAATTCATCTCACAGAGTTACATCTTTCCCCTCAAGAAGCCTTTCGCTAAGGCTGTTCTTGTGGAATTGGCAAAGGGATATTTGGAAGCCCTTAGAGGGCTATGGTGAAAAAGGAAATATCTTCCGTTCAAAACTGGAAAGAAGCTTTCTGAGAAACTGTTCTATATTCTGTTAATTCATGTCACAGAGTTACATCTTTCCCGACAAGAAGCCTTTCGCTAAGGCTGTTCTTGTGGAATTGGTAAAGGGATATTTGGAAGCCCATAGAGGGCTATGGTGAAAAAGGAAATATCTTCCGTTCAAAACTGGAAAGAAGCTTTCTGAGAAACTGCTCTGTGTTCTGTTAATTCATCTCACAGAGTTACATCTTTCCCATCAAGAAGCCTTTCGCTAAGGCTGTTCTTGTGGAATTGGCAAAGCGATATTTGGAAGCCCATAGAGGGATATGGTGAAAAAGGAAATATCTTCCGTTCAAAACTGGAAAGAAGCTTTCTGAGAAACTGCACTGTGTTCTGTAAATTCATCTCACAGAGTTACATCTTTCCCTTCAAGAAGCCTTTCGCTAAGGCTGTTCTTGTGGAATGGGCAAAGGGATATTTTGAAGCCCATAGAGGGCTATGGTGAAAAAGGAAATATCTTCCGTTCAAAACTGGAAAGAAGCTTTCTGAGAAACTGCTCTGTGTTCTGTTAATTCATCTCACAGAGTTACATCTTTCCCTTCAAGAAGCCTTTCGCTAAGGCTGTTCTTGTGGAATTGGCATAGGGATATTTGGAAGCCCATACAGGGCTATGGTGAAAAAGGAAATATCTTACTTTCAAAACTGGAAAGAAGCTTTCTGAGAAACTGCTCTCTGTTCTGTTAATTCATCTCACAGAGTTACATCTTTCCCTTCAAGAAGCCTTTCGCTAAGGCTGTTCTTGTGGAATTGGAAAAGGGATATTTGGAAGCCCATAGAGGGCTCTGGTGAAAAAGGAAATATCTTCCGTTCAAAACTGGAAAGAAGCTTTCTGAGAAACTGCTCTGTGTTCTGTTAATTCATCTCACAGAGTTACATCTTTCCCTTCAAGAAGCCTTTCGCTAAGGCTGTTCTTGTGGAATTGGAAAAGGGATATTTGGAAGCCCATAGAGGGCTATGGTGAAAAAGGAAATATTTTCCGTTGAAAACTGGAAAGAAGCTTTCTGAGAAACTGCTCTGTGTCCTGTTAATTCATCTCACAGAGTTACATCTTTCCCTTCAAGAAGCCTTTCGCTAAGGCTGTTCTTGTGGAATTGGAAAAGGGATATTTGGAAGCCCATAGAGGGCTATGGTGAAAGAGGAATTATCTTCCGTTCAAAACTGGAAAGAAGCTTTCTGAGAAACTGCTCTGTGTTCTGTTAATTCATCTCACAGAGTTACATCTTTCCCTTCAAGAAGCCTTTCGCTAAGGCTGTTCTTGTGGAATTGGCAAAGGGATATTTGGAAGCCCATAGAGGGCTATGGTGAAAAAGGAAATATCTTCCGTGCAAAATTGGAAAGAAGCTTTCTGAGAAACTGTTCTATGTTCTGTTAATTCATCTCACAGAGTTACATCTTTCCCTTAAAGAAGCCTTTCGCTAAGGCTGTTCTTGTGGAATTGGCAAAGGGATATTTGGAAGCCCATAGAGGGCTATGGTGAAAAAGGAAATATCTTCCGTGCAAAATTGGAAAGAAGCTTTCTGAGAAACTGTTCTATGTTCTGTTAATTCATCTCACAGAGTTACATCTTTCCTTACAAGAAGCCTTTCGCTAAGGCTGTTCTTGTGGAATTGGCAAAGGGATATTTGGAAGCCCATAGAGGGCTATAGTGAAAAAGGAAATATCTTCCGTTCAAAACTGGAAAGAATCATTCTGAGAAACTGCTCTATGTTCTGTTAATTCATCTCACAGAGTTACATCTTTCCCTTCAAGAAGCCTTTCGCTAAGGCTGTTCTTGTGGAATTGGCAAAGCGATATTTGGAAGCCCATAGAGGGCTATGGTGAAAAAGGAAATATCTTCCGTTCAAAACTGGAAAGAAGCTTTCTGAGAAACTGCTCTGTGTTCTGTTAATTCATCTCACAGAGTTACATCTTTCCCTTCAAGAAGCCTTTCGCTAAGGCTCTTCTTTTGGAATTGGCAAAGGGATAATTGGAAGCCCACAGTGGGCTATGGTGAAAAAGGAAATATCTTCCGTTGAAAATTGGAAAGAAGCTTTGTGAGAAACTGCTCTGTTTTCTGTTAATTCATCTCACAGAGTTACATTTTTCCCTTCAAGAAGCCTTTCGCTAAGGCTGTTCTTGTGCAATTGGCAAAGGGATATTTGGAAGCCCATAGAGGGCTATGGTGAAAAAGGAAATATCTTCCGCTCAAAACTGGAAAGAAGCTTTCTGAGAAACTGCTCTGTGTTCTGTTAATTCATCTCACAGAGTTACATCTTTCCCTTCAAGAAGCCTTTCGCTAAGGCTGTTCTTGTGCAATTGGCAAAGGGATATTTGGAAGCCCATAGAGGGCTATCGTGAAAAAGGAAATATCTTCCGTTCAAAACTGGAAAGAAACTTTGTGAGAAACTGCTCTGTGTTCTGTTAATTCATCTCACAGTGTTACATCTTTCCCTTCAAGAAGCCTTTCGCTAAGGCTGTTGTTGTGGAATTGGTAAAGGTGTATTTGGAAGCCCATAGAGGGCTATGGTGAAAAAGGAAATATCTTCCGTTCAAAACTGGGAAGAAGCTTTGTGAGAAACTGCTCTGTGTTCTGTTAATTCATCTCACAGAGTTACATCTTTCCCCTCAAGAAGCCTTTCGCTAAGGCTGTTCTTGTGGAATTGGCAAAGGGATATTTGGAAGCCCTTAGAGGGCTATGGTGAAAAAGGAAATATCTTCCGTTCAAAACTGGAAAGAAGCTTTCTGAGAAACTGTTCTATGTTCTGTTAATTCATGTCACAGAGTTACATCTTTCCCTACAAGAAGCCTTTCGCTAAGGCTGTTCTTGTGGAATTGGTAAAGGGATATTTGGAAGCCCATAGAGGGCTATAGTGAAAAAGGAAATATCTTACGTTCAAAACTAGAAAGAATATTTCTGAGAAACTGCTCTATGTTCTGTTAATTCATCTCACAGAGTTACATCTTTCCCTTCAAGAAGCCTTTCGCTAAGGCTGTTCTTGTGGAATTGGCAAAGGGATATTTGGAAGCCCATAGAGGGCTATGGTGAAAAAGGAAATATCTTCCGTTCAAAACTGGAAAGAAGCTTTCTGAGAAACTGCTCTGTGTTCTGTTAATTCATCTCACAGAGTTACATCTTTCCCTTCAAGAAGCCTTTCGCTAAGGCTGTTCTTGTGGAATTGGCAAAGGGATATTTGGAAGCCCATAGAGGGCTATGGTGAAAAAGGAAATATCTTCCGTTCAAAACTGGAAAGAAGCTTTCTGAGAAACTGCTCTGTGTTCTGTTTATTCATCTCACAGAGTTACATCTTTCCCTTCAAGAAGCCTTTCGCTAAGGCTGTTCTTGTGCAATTGGCAAAGGGATATTTGGAAGCCCTTAGAGGGCTATGGTGAAAAAGGAAATATCTTCCGTTCAAAACTGGAAAGAAGCTTTCTGAGAAACTGTTCTATGTTCTGTTAATTCATCTCACAGAGTTACATCTTTCTCTACAAGAAACCTTTCGCTAAGGCTGTTCTTGTGGAATTGGCAAAGGGATATTTGGAAGCCCATAGAGGGCTATAGTGAAAAAGGAAATATCTTCCGTTCAAAACTGGAAAGAAGCTTTCTGAGAAACTGTTCTATGTTCTGTTAATTCATCTCACAGATTTACATCTTTCCCTACAAGAAACCTTTCGCTAAGGCTGTTCTTGTGGAATTGGCAAAGGGATATTTGGAAGCCCATAGAGGGCTATAGTGAAAAAGGAAATATCTTCCGTTCAAAACTGGAAAGAATCTTTCTGAGAAACTGCTCTATGTTCTGTTAATTCATTTCACAGAGTTACATCTTTCCCTTCAAGAAGCCTTTCGCTAAGGCTGTTTTTGTGGAATTGGCAAAGGGATATTTGGAAGCCCATAGAGGGCTATGGTGAAAAAGGAAATATCTTCCGTTCAAAACTGGAAGGAAGCTTTCTGAGAAACTGCTCTGTGTTCTGTTAATTCATCTCACAGAGTTACATCTTTCCCATCAAGAAGCCTTTCGCTAAGGCTGTTCTTGTGGAATTGGCAAAGGGATATTTGGAAGCCCATAGAGGGCTATGGTGAAAAAGGAAATATCTTCCGTTCAAAACTGGAAAGAAGCTTTCTGAGAAACTGCACTGTGTTCTGTAAATTCATCTCACAGAGTTACATCTTTCCCTTCAAGCAGCCTTTCGCTAAGGCTGTTCTTGTGGAATGGGCAAAGGGATATTTTGAAGCCCATAGTGGGCTATGGTGAAAAAGGAAATATCTTCCGTTCAAAACTGGAAAGAAGCTTTCTGAGAAACTGCTCTGTGTTCTGTTAATTCATCTCACAGAGTTACATCTTTCCCTTCAAGAAGCCTTTCGCTAAGGCTGTTCTTGTGGAATTGGAAAAGGGATATTTGGAAGCCCATAGAGGGCCATGGTGAAAAAGGAAATATCTTCCGTTCAAAACTGGAAAGAAGCTTTCTGAGAAACTGCTCTGTGTTCTGTTAATTCATCTCACAGAGTTACATCTTTCCCTTCAAGAAGCCTTTCGCTAAGTCTGTTCTTGTGGTATTGGCAAAGGGATATTTGGAAGCCCATAGATGGCTATGGTGAAAAAGGAAATATCTTCCGTTCAAAACTGGAAAGAAGCTTTCTGAGAAACTGTTCTATGTTCTGTTAATTCATGTCACAGAGTTACATCTTTCCCTACAAGAAGCCTTTCGCTAAGGCTGTTCTTGTGGAATTGGTAAAGGGATATTTGGAAGCCCATAGAGGGCTATGGTGAAAAAGGAAATATCTTCCGTTCAAAACTGGAAAGAAGCTTTCTGAGAAACTGCTCTGTGTTCTGTTAATTCATCTCACAGAGTTACATCTTTCCCTTCAAGAGGCCTTTCGCTAAGGCTGTTCTTGTGGAATTGGCAAAGGGATATTTGGAAGCCCATAGAGGACTATGGTGAAAAAGGAAATATCTTCCGTTCAAAACTGGAAAGAAGCTTTCTGAGAAACTGCTCTGTGTTCTGTTAATTCATCTCACAGAGTTACATCTTTCCCTTCAAGAAGCCTTTCGCTAAGGCTGTTCTTGTGCAATTGGCAAAGGGATATTTGGAAGCCCATAGAGGGCTATGGTGAAAAAGGAAATATCTTCCGCTCAAAACTGGAAAGAAGCTTTCTGAGAAACTGCTCTGTGTTCTGTTAATTCATCACACAGAGTTACATCTTTCCCTTCAAGAAGCCTTTCGCTAAGGCTGTTCTTGTGGAATTGGCAAAGGGATATTTGGAAGCCCATAGAGGGCTATCGTGAAAAAGGAAATATCTTCCGTTCAAAACTGGAAAGAAACTTTGTGAGAAACTGCTCTGTGTTCTGTTAATTCATCTCACAGTGTTACATCTTTCCCTTCAAGAAGCCTTTCGCTAAGGCTGTTGTTGTGGAATTGGTAAAGGTGTATTTGGAAGCCCATAGAGGGCTATGGTGAAAAAGGAAATATCTTCCGTTCAAAACTGGGAAGAAGCTTTGTGAGAAACTGCTCTGTGTTCTGTTAATTCATCTCACAGAGTTACATCTTTCCCTTAAAGAAGCCTTTCGCTAAGGCTGTTCTTGTGGAATTGGCAAAGGGATATTTGGAAGCCCATAGAGGGCTATGGTGAAAAAGGAAATATCTTCCGTTCAAAATTGGAAAGAAGCTTTCTGAGAAACTGCTCTGTGTTCTGTTAATTCATCTCACAGAGTTACATCTTTCCCTTCAAGAAGCCTTTCGCTAAGGCTGTTCTTGTGCAATTGGAAAACGGATATTTGGAAGCCCATAGAGGGCTATCGTGAAAAAGGAAATATCTTCCGTTCAAAACTGGAAAGAAACTTTGTGAGAAACTGCTCTGTGTTCTGTTAATTCATCTCACAGAGTTACATCTTTCCCTTCAAGAAGCCTTTCGCTAAGGCTGTTGTTGTGGAATTGGTAAAGGTGTATTTGGAAGCCCATAGAGGGCTATGGTGAAAAAGGAAATATCTTCCGTTCAAAACTGGGAAGAAGCTTTGTGAGAAACTGCTCTGTGTTCTGTTAATTCATCTCACAGAGTTACATCTTTCCCCTCAAGAAGCCTTTCGCTAAGGCTGTTCTTGTGGAATTGGCAAAGGGATATTTGGAAGCCCTTAGAGGGCTATGGTGAAAAAGGAAATATCTTCCGTTCAAAACTGGAAAGAAGCTTTCTGAGAAACTGTTCTATGTTCTGTTAATTCATGTCACAGAGTTACATCTTTCCCTACAAGAAGCCTTTCGCTAAGGCTGTTCTTGTGGAATTGGTAAAGGGATATTTGGAAGCCCATAGAGGGCTATAGTGAAAAAGGAAATATCTTACGTTCAAAACTAGAAAGAATATTTCTGAGAAACTGCTCTATGTTCTGTTAATTCATCTCACAGAGTTACATCTTTCCCTTCAAGAAGCCTTTCGCTAAGGCTGTTCTTGTGGAATTGGCAAAGGGATATTTGGAAGCCCATAGAGGGCTATGGTGAAAAAGGAAATATCTTCCGTTCAAAACTGGAAAGAAGCTTTCTGAGAAACTGCTCTGTGTTCTGTTAATTCATCTCACAGAGTTACATCTTTCCCTTCAAGAAGCCTTTCGCTAAGGCTGTTCTTGTGGAATTGGCAAAGGGATATTTGGAAGCCCATAGAGGGCTATGGTGAAAAAGGAAATATCTTCCGTTCAAAACTGGAAA